>NW_025231778.1:0-10741 GCF_018294505.1 Triticum aestivum | reverse complement strand
TAATTCTTCTGTGCAGCAATGAGGATAATCCTCAAGTTACGGACCCAGTCTGTGTAATTTCTACCATCATCTTTCAACTCTGCTTTCTCAAGGAACGCATTAAAATTCAACGGAACAACAACACGGGCCATCTATCTACAATCAACATAGACAAGCAAAATACTATCAAGTACTATGTTCATGATAAATCTAAGTTCAATTAATCATATTACTTAAGAACTCCCACTTAGATAGACATCCCTCTAATCATCTAAGTGATCACGTGATCCAAATCAACTAAACCATGTCCGATCATCACGTGAGATGGAGTAGTTTTCAATGGTGAACATCACTATGTTGATCATATCTACTATATGATTTACGCTCGATCTTTCGGTCTCAGTGTTCCGAGGCCATATCTGCATATGCTAGGCTCGTCAAGTTTAACCCGAGTATTCTGCGTGTGCAAAACTGGCTTGCACCCGTTGTAGATGAACGTAGAGCTTATCACACCCGATCATCACGTGGTGTCTCGGCACGACGAACTTTGGCAACGGTGCATACTCAGGGAGAACACTTTTATCTTGAAATTTAGTGAGAGATCATCTTATAATGCTATTGTCAATCAAAGCAAAATAAGATGCATAAAGGATAAACATCACATGCAATCAATATAAGTGATATGATATGGCCATCATCATCTTGTGCTTGTGATCTCCATCTCTGAAGCACCGTCATGATCACCATCGTCACCGGCGCGACACCTTGACCATCATAGCATCGTTGTCGTCTCGCCAACTATTGCTTCTACGACTATCGCTACGCTTAGTGATAAAGTAAAGCAATTACAGGGCGATTGCATTGCATACAATAAAGCGACAACCATATGGCTCCTGCCAGTTCCCGATAACTCGGTTACAAAACATGATCATCTCATACAATAAAATATAGCATCATGCCTTGACCATATCACATCACAACATGCCATGCAAAAACAAGTTAGACGTCCTCTACTTTGTTGTTACAAGTTTTACGTGGCTGCTACGGGCTGAGCAAGAACCGTTCTTACCTACGCATCAAAACCACAACGATAGTTCGTCAAGTTAGTGCTGTTTTAACCTTCTCAAGGACCGGGCGTAGCCACACTTGGTTCAACTAAAGTTGGAGAAACTGACACCCGCCAGCCACCTATGTGCAATGCACGTCGGTAGAACTAGTCTCGCGTAAGCGTACGCGCAATGTCGGTCCGGACCGCTTCATCCAACAATACCGCCGAACCAAAGGATGACATGCTGGTAAGCAGTATGACTTGTATCGCCCACAACTCACTTGTGTTCTACTCGTGCATATAAAACCTGGCTCGGATGCCTCTGTTGGGGAACGTAGTAATTTCAAAATTTTCCTACGCACACGCAGGATCATGGTGATGCATAGCAACAAAAAGGGAGAGTGTTGTCCACGTACCCTCGTAGACCGAAAGCGGAAGCGTCAGCACAATGCGGTTGATGTAGTCGTACGTCTTCACGATCCGACCGATCCAAGTACCGAACGTACGGCACCTCCGAGTTCAGCACATGTTCAGCTCGATGACATCCCGCGAACTCCGATCCAACAGATCTTCACGAGAGAGTTCCGTTAGCACGACGGCGTGATGACGGTGATGATGTTTCTACCGACGCAGGGCTTCGCCTAAGCACCGCTACGATATGACCGAGGTGGAATATGGTGGAGGGGGGCACCACACATGGCTAAGAGATCAAGAGATCAATTGTTGTGTCTAGACGTGCCCCCTGCCCCCCTTTATAAAGGAGCAAGGGGGGAGGCGGCCGAACAGGAGGAGGGCGCGCCAAGGGGGGAGTCCAACTCCCACCGGGAGTAGGACTCCTCCTTTTCCTTGTTGGAGTAGGAGAGGGAAGGAATGGAGAGAGGAGGAGAAGGAAAAAGGGGGCTGCCGCCCCCCCCTCCTTGTCCAATTCGGACTAGAGGGGGAGGGGGCGCGCGGCTGCCCTGGCCGCCCCTCCTCTTCTCCCACTAAGGCCCATGAGGCCCAATTAACTCCCCGGGGGGTTCCGGTAACCCCCCGGTACTCCGGTAAACTCCGAAACCACTCGGAACACTTCCTGTGTCCGAATATAGTCGTCCAATATATCGATCTTTACGTCTCAACCATTTCAAGACTCCTCATTATGTCCGTGATCATATCCGGGACTCCGAGCTACCTTCGGTACATCAAAACACAAAAACTCATAATACCAATCGTCACCAAACTTTAAGCGTGCGGACCCTATGGGTTCAAGAACTATGTAGACATGACCGAGACACGTCTCCGGTCAATAACCAATAGTGGAACCTGGATGCTCATATTGGATCCTACATATTCTACAAAGATCTTTATCGGTCAAACCGCATAACAACATACGTTGTTCCCTTTGTCATCGGTATGTTACTTGCGCGAGATTCGATCGTCGGTATCTCAATACCTAGTTCAATCTCGTTACCGGCAAGTCTCTTTACTCGTTCTGTAATGCATCATCCCGCAACTAACTCGTTAGTCACATTGCTTGGAAGGCTTATAGTGATGTGCATTACCGAGAGGGCCCAGAGATATCTCTCCGACAATCGGAGTGACAAATCCTAATATCGAAATAGGCCAACTCAACAAGTACCTTCGGAGACACCTATAGAGCACCTTTATAATCACCCAGTTACGTTGTCACATTTGGTAGCACACAAAGTGTTCCTCCGGTAAACGGGAGTTGCATAATCTCATAGTCGTAGGAACATGTATAAGTCATGAAGAAAGCAATAGCAACATACTAAACGATCAAGTGCTAAGCTAACGGAATGGGTCAAGTCAATCACATCATTCTCCTAATGATGTGATCCCATTAATCAAATGACAACTCATGTCCATGGCTAGGAAACTCAACCATCTTCGATTAACGAGCTAGTCAAGTAGAGGCATACTTGTGACACTATGTTTGTCTATGTATTCACACATGTATTATGTTTTCGGTTAATACAATTTGAGCATGAATAATAAACATTTATCATGATATGAGGAAATAAATAATAACTTTATTATTGCCTCTAGGGCATATTTCCTTCAGGAGGGAGTAGTGCCCTCACTCATTTGAACCTGCTCTTCAGACTTGTTCTGGCTATCACTTTGATCAGATATCTTGCAGGAAAACTGTCAGCAGACCCTGTGAATAGGTTGTAGATGAGGTAGAGTAGGTGAGCATCACAAAGTGCAGAGTTTTTACAAAACAGATGACTTAAAAACTTACTTTTAGTTCTTCACAGAAAGCATTTCGGATCTACCAATTTGTAAACTCGGTGATACCGAAGCAGCTTTTGGAACCTAAACTAGTGAACTCGGTCAGACCGAGTCATAGTTCGGTGGCACCAAGATTCTTAGAGTTTCACAAAGAATCGAACTCGGTCACACCGATTTGCCATTTTCGGTCAGACCGAAGACGCATGTGCAATGGCCTAAGCCAAATCGGTGAGACCGATTTCTACAACTCGGTCGGTCTGAGATGAGTTCGGCGGAGACCTAACCTTAAATTTTTAAATCAAATCTAATCTACGGGATGTTTTCGCTGGACAGGATGATTTCATACATGGCAAGAATCATGGCAAAGCAATGTGCTAAGAATCGGAGTTAAGGAATAGCACAAAGATCAAGTTCATACCCTAATTCAGCGGTGAACTTGCTACGGCGGCAACGGTGGGGTAGATTGCCGTTGATGGCGGCGGAGACCAGCGGCGGGAGGTCACTAGCGGCGAGAGGACGATCCAGAGACCCGAGGAGGCAGAGCAGGTCACGCGCGGGTGAAAGGTTTTGGAAAATTTTCCAAAATTTGACCTGTCAGTATATATAACCTAAGCCTGTTGGTGTGACCGAGTGGAACAACTCGGTGGCACCGAGATGCAAAACTATGAGCAGTTACTGCAACTCGGTGTGACCAAAAAGTTCTAATCGGTTGCAGCGAGATTGAAAACCTAGATGAACTTAGTGATCTCGGTATGACCGAAAAGGGTGAATCGGTCAGACCGAAATGCACAAAGAGGTTTTGGAAGTTTTAAGTCTATGACGAATCGGGGACTCCGAGTGCTCCTCACACAGAGTGGTTCGAATCTGACTTGATGAAACTTTGTGATGTAGCATGAATAGAGTTTGAGACGAGGAAAGCATAGATAGCTAGAGGGAGTTCTTAGGCATTCTTGTCCATCCATTTGGCAGAAGAGAAAAAGCCAAACAATCAAAGCAACAAATGGATGTCCTCGAATGAGTAAACTATGCATCCAACATGCTCACACAATAAAATGACAAATGAAATATGTGACAAAGCATGCACAAACACTCTAGCATCTATCAAGCAATTTGGCGATGACTAGATCATCTATATATGAGTATATTGACATAGGAGTCAAATGAGAACATTTGATCATAGGTCATGCTCATCGTTTAAGCACAAGTGGGGTTACCACTTTTACATAAAGCATTGTTGTGTTCACACCATTAGAGTTGCTTTAGCTCAATTGATTAGAGTAAAGCTCCCCTAGATGTGATATCCCCCCTAAGAGGGATGAACTAACCTTGGGTTTTGTCGATGATGACTTCATGTAGGTGTTGAAGATGTGGACGCTCAATGTTGACGTAGATCATTTGGAGCAATCCATTGGAGTGAGTTGCACTTTCAATACCTACACGGGTTAGCCCACAAGGAACAAACAAGGATATCCATAGACATAGAGTGATGTTCACACAAGATGATGTCCATGAAAGCATTAGGTTACCTTGTCCCTTGTCTTACCAACAAGAGGGTTTGTGACTCCTTGAACTAGTGCAAGATATGGAAGTTGTTTGCACTTGTCATTGTCAAAATGATTAGAGTGAAGTATGTTGGCGGAGTCACCCTCAAGAACTCTCTAGTTGTTCTTATTAGGGATCCACACCATCTTGATGGGAATCCTTGGAGTTGTAGTCGTACTTGATGAAGTGGAACTTGATGTAGTCTTGGGAACCCACTTGACCAAGGCCATAGGAGCTTCTTCAAATGCATCAATCTCCTCTTGAAGCTTGTCCTTGCCTTTTTGCTTGTGGTCTTGTGGTGGAAGATCATCTTGAGCTTGTGTTCCTTTGAAGCAAGTAGGATCATACTTCTCTTGTTGAGGAACAAACTTCGTCTTGGGGTATTGATATTCTTCCCACTCAACTCCATTTGCATTGAACTTTCGTTCAAAACCAACACCTTGATTCTTCCGGTGCTTTCCTTGCTTGCGTACAATTTCCTCAAATTTCTTACTTCCGGCAAGGCTCTTGTAAACACCTTTCTCTATAATTCCCTTAAATAAGCTATTTTCTTGCTCAAGTGTAACTTGGCTAAGAGAATCATTATTGGAATTAAGAGAACTACTAGAAGCAACATCATTGGATTTAGCATGATTGTTTTTACTACTAGAAGAAGAATCTTTCTTACTTTTGTTGCTAGATTTAACTTGTGGCATGTAAGTAGACAAGAGTAAACGCTTGGCAATGTATGAAGAACTTTCCTTGCGAAGATCATCATTGATTGCCTTTAAAAACTCATGCTCTTGCTCAAGGTTGAGCTTTTCAAAGCGTAGCTTCTCACGAGTCTTTAAAAGTTCTCGATGATCTTCCAAGGTGGTTTCATGAGCTAACTTAAGAGTGTTTAGTTCTTTAGTTAGACGCTCAATCTTCTTCTTATCATCATCATTCGTTTTATCTTGATTAGCATGATCATTAGAAAGTTCATCATAGTTTTCATAACTAGAGTTGTCAACAAGTAAATCATCATCTCGTAGCAAATCATCTTCATCACTATTGAAATCAACATACTCGGGGTGTGTTACCTTTGGACCTTTGGCCATGAAGCATCTCCCAATTCCTTCATTTGGTGAGTCAAATATGTCGTAGGAGTTGGTTGTCACAAGTGCTAGGCCGGCAACACCTTCATCTTGAGTATATTCGGAGTCGGAGTGATAACTTCTTTCGGAGTGATGGTCGGAGTCGGAACCGGATAGCCATTCACCAACATGAGCTTGATGTCTTCTTTTTGTGTAGCTCCTAGATGACTTGTCCTTCCTCTCCGAATCCTTGCTTCTCCGAGAGGGTCTTCGTTCATAACGATCATCTCTACTCCTTCTCTCTTGGTGGTGATTCTTCTCTCCTACTCCTTCTTTTGGGAGAATCTTCTTCTCTTGTAGGGAGCCGTACACTCATTGGAATAGTGTCCGGGTCTTCCACAATTGTAGCAATTATGCTCACGACTAGAAGATCTTTTGTCATTGTAGGACCTTGACTTGGAGCTTCTTTCCTTGCTTCTACTCTTGTAGAATTTGTTGAAGTTCTTCACCATTAGGATCAACTCTTCATTGAAGGTTTGTTTCTCACTTGATGATGTGGGAGCTTCACATGAGGCTTTGTAAGCACCACTTGACTTGTTGTGGAGCTCTTCCTTATCCTTGAGTGACATCTCATAAGCAACAATTCTTCCAATGACTTCCGTTGGCATGAGATCTTTGTAATTGGGCATCATTTGGATCAATGTGCATACGGTATCATATTTTCCATCCAAGGCTCTTAGGATCTTCTTGATAATGAATATATCGGTCATCTCTTCACTTCCTAAGCCGGCAATCTCATTTGTGATGAGAGCAAGCCTAGAGTACATTTCAGCGACACCTTCACCATCCTTCATTTTGAACTTGTCAAGTTGACTTTGAAGCACATCCAATTTGGATTCCTTGACGGAGTCGGTACCTTCGTGCATATAAATCAAAGTATCCCAAATTTCCTTTGCATTCTCAAGACGGCTGATTTTGTTGAATTCTTCGCGGCACAATCCGTTCAAGAGAATATCACAAGCTTGAGTATTGTATTGCAGCATCTTCAACTCTTCTGCGGTAGCTTCACGGTTCGGTTCTCTCCCATCAAAGAATTCACCTTGCAAGCCAATACACACAATAGCCCAAACAGCAGGGTTATATCCAAGAATATGCATTTTCATCTTACGCCTCCAACTAGCAAAACTAGTCCAATCAAAGTAAGGACCTCTACGATGGTAATTTCCCTCGCTAGACGCCATACTCTCCTAGGTTGTGAAACCAAGGCTAAGACCACCAAAAGCAATGGAAATCAAAGCAAATGGAGATCAAAGCTCTGATACCACTTGTAGGATCGAAAGTATGTCTAGAGGGGGGTGATTAGACTACTTGACCAAATAAAATCTAGCATTTTCCCAATTTTAAGTCTTGGCAGATTTTAGCAACTTAGCACAACTCAAGTAAACAACCTACACATGCAGTTCTAAGAGTATAGCAGCGGAATGTAAAACAATTGCATATGAAGGTAAAGAGAGGAGTTTGAGAGAGCAAACGCAATGTAGACACGGAGATTTTTTATCCGTGGTTCTGATAGGTTGTGCTATCGTACATCCATGTTGAGTGAGACTTCAACCACGAAGGGTAACGGTTGCGCGAGTCCACGGAGGGCTCCACCCACGAAGGGTCCACGAAGAAGCAACCTTGTCTATCCCACCATGGCCGTCGCCCACGAAGGACTTGCCTCACTAGGGTAGATCTCACAAATATCAGAATGGATAAGCTCTAGTGGCGCCAAGTCTCTTGCATCTGCAGTCTTATGGGACTTGCGAGGTTGCTTAGCTTGCACACATACTTGGCACTTAGAGCCTTTGACAGTAGAGATTTTCGGAATTAAATTCATATTGGCTAGCCGCATCATGCAACCAAAGTTAATGTGACAAAGTCGTGAATGCCAAATATCAGACTCGTTATTGTGGCAAACATTATTAATAACTTTAGTGCAAATATCTGACAAAGACAGGCGGAACAAGCCTCCGCTCTCATAGCCTTTTCCAACAAATTGTCCATACTTAGAAATAACAACTTTATTGGATTCGAAAACCAACTTAAAACCATCTCGACATAAATGGGAACCGCTAACGAGATTTTTATTGATGGACGGCACATGATGAACGTTCTTCAGACGCACGGTCTTCCCCGAAGTAAACTTTAGATCGACCGTACCAACACCTCGAACGATGGCATGTGACCCGTTCCCCATCAGCATGGGAGAAGTCCCTGTGGCCTGGTAAGAAGAAAACATGGAGGCGTCAGCACAAACATGTACATTGGCACCGGTGTCAATTAACTAATCAGGGGATTGAAATACTGAAAGGATGGTAGGAAAAATACCGTACCCTGATTCCTTCATATCAGTATCACCGATGACAACATTAGGGGACTTGCCGCTCTTCTCATGTTCGCGCTCCTCAAAGCGGTTAGGACACTTCGGAGCCCAGTTATTAGGATCACCGCAGACATGGCAAAGTCCCTTCCCCTTCTTATGAGAATTATTCTTCAAGTTGGTAGAATGTGATGGCTTGTTCTTTGTATCAAACTTGCCTTTGCCCTGAGTTTTGTTCTTATTGTTTTTGAACTTGTTGGGCTGGAAGTTCTTCTTCTGTACCATGCGGGCTCTAGAAGCGCCCTCAGCAACTCGAGCACGTGTGTCCTTTGCTCTCGCCTTCTCTTCAACATCAAGAGTACCAATGAGATCCGCAACGGAAAACTCCTGTCTCTTGTGTTTCAGGGAAGTAGCAAAATTGTTCCACGAAGGTGGAAGCTTGGCAATGATGCCTCCGGCAACAAATTTGTCCGGCAACACACACTTGAAGTACTCAAGTACTTTTGCGAGAGACTGTATCTCATGAGCCTGCTGTACAACAGAGCGCTCATCAGTCATCTTGTAGTCATAGAATTGCTCCATGACGTACAACTCGATGCCGGCGTCCGAGGCACCAAACTTGGCCTCGAGCGCAGCCCACATGTCATTGCCGTTTTTAAACGACATATACGAATCCACAATAGAATCATCCAGAACACTCAGAAGAGCGCCTTTGTAGGATCGAAAGTATGTGTAGAGGGGGGTGATTAGACTACTTGACCAAATAAAATCTAGCCTTTCCCAATTTTAAGTCTTGGAAGATTTTAGCAACTTAGCACAACTCAAGTAATCAACCTACACATGCAATTCTAAGAGTATAGCAGCGGAATATAGAACAATTGCATATGAAGGTAAATGGAGGAGTTTGAGAGAGAAAACACAATGTAGACACGGAGATTTTTTATCCATGGTTCTGATAGGTGGTACTATCGTACATCCACGTTGATGGAGACTTCAACCCACGAAGCGTAACAGTTGCGCGAGTCCACGGAGGGCTCCACCCACGAAGGGTCCACGAAGAAGCAACCTTGTCTATCCCACCATGGCCGTCGCCCACGAAGGACTTGCCTCACTAGGGTAGATCTTCACGAAGTAGGCGATCTCCTTGCCCGTACAAACTCCTTGGTTCAACTCCACAATCTTGACGGAGGCTCCCAAGTGACACCTAGCCAATCTAGGAGACACCACTCTCCAAGAGGTAACAAATGGTGTGTTGATGATGAACTCCTTGCTCTTGTGCTTCAAATGATAGTCTCCCCAACACTCAACTCTCTCTCATAGGATTTCGATTTGGTGGAAAGATGATTTGAGTGGAAAGCAACTTGGGGAAGGCTAGAGATCAAGATCTATGTGGTTGGAATGGAATATCTTGACCTCAACACAAGTGTAGGTGGTTCTCTCTCAAAAAATGTATGTTGGAAGTGTAGGCATGTTCTGATGGCTCTCTCCACAAATGAAGAGTGGGTGGAGGGGTATATATAGCCTCCACACAAAATCTAACCGTTACACACAATTTACCAAACTCGGTGGGACCGATTCAGAGAACTCGGTTAGACCGATTTAGTTCAAAATGTGAACATTAGGATTTTCGGTGGGACCGACATGTCAACTCGGTGGGACCAATTTCGTTAGGGTTAGGGCACAGCGTAATCTCGGTGAGACCGATTACACAAACTCGGTGGGACCGATTTTGGTAATAGACTAACCAGAGAGTTGGTCAGGCAAAGTCGATGGGACCGATTCGCTCATCTCGGTTGGACCGAAACGTTACGAAAGGGAAACAGAGAGTTTGCATTGCAATCTCGGTGGGACCGATCGCTCATCTCGGTTTGACCGAAACGTTACGAAGGGAAACAGAGAGACTACAATCCCATCTCGGTGAGACCGAGATCCCTATCGGTGAGACCGAAAAGACTAGGGTTTCTGGCAGTGGCTATGTCAAGTGAACTCGGTGGCGCCGGATAGATCAAATCGGTGGGGCCGAGTTTGACTTTTGGTTTGGGACATATTTGGATGTGAGAAAGTAGTTCAGGGTTTTGGAGCATATCACTAAGAATTTTGAGCAAGAACCTCATAAAGCAACACCTCACCCCCTCTTAATAGTATTGGCTTTTCCTATGGACTCAATGTGATCTTGGATCACTAAAAATAAAGTGTAGAGTCTTGTGCTTTGAGCTTGAGCCAATCCTTTTGTCCTGAGCATTTTGAGGGGTCCACTTTCTAATCCATGCCATGCCAATCATTGAGCTTTCCTGAAATATTTATCTTGAAATAGCATTAGCTCAATGAGCTATATGTTGTTAATAATTACCAAAACCACCCATGGATAGTTGCACTTTCAGTCTCCACCTTTTTGGTGATTGATGACAACATATAGATCAAAGCTTCGACAAATGATCATAAGATAAAAAACATCGTCGCTTTGAGAAGTATGTGATAAGCAAGAGCTCCCCCTAAATTTGTGCATTATTTAAAAATTTGCTT
>NW_025231777.1:0-10742 GCF_018294505.1 Triticum aestivum | reverse complement strand
AAGCAAATTTTTAAATAATGCACAAATTTAGGGGGAGCTCTTGCTTATCACATACTTCTCAAAGCGACGATGTTTTTTATCTTATGATCATTTGTCGAAGCTTTGATCTATATGTTGTCATCAATCACCAAAAAGGTGGAGACTGAAAGTGCAACTATCCATGGGTGGTTTTGGTAATTATTAACAACATATAGCTCATTGAGCTAATGCTATTTCAAGATAAATATTTCAGGAAAGCTCAATGATTGGCATGGCATGGATTAGAAAGTGGACCCCTCAAAATGCTCAGGACAAAAGGATTGGCTCAAGCTCAAAGCACAAGACTCTACACTTTATTTTTAGTGATCCAAGATCACATTGAGTCCATAGGAAAAGCCAATACTATTAAGAGGGGGTGAGGTGTTGCTTTATGAGGTTCTTGCTCAAAATTCTTAGTGATATGCTCCAAAACCCTGAACTACTTTCTCACATCCAAATATGTCCCAAACCAAAAGTCAAACTCGGCCCCACCGATTTGATCTATCCGGCGCCACCGAGTTCACTTGACATAGCCACTGCCAGAAACCCTAGTCTTTTCGGTCTCACCGATAGGGATCTCGGTCTCACCGAGATGGGATTGTAGTCTCTCTGTTTCCCTTCGTAACGTTTCGGTCAAACCGAGATGAGCGATCGGTCCCACCGAGATTGCAATGCAAACTCTCTGTTTCCCTTTCGTAACGTTTCGGTCCAACCGAGATGAGCGAATCGGTCCCATCGACTTTGCCTGACCAACTCTCTGGTTAGTCTATTACCAAAATCGGTCCCACCGAGTTTGTGTAATCGGTCTCACCGAGATTACGCTGTGCCCTAACCCTAACGAAATTGGTCCCACCGAGTTGACATGTCGGTCCCACCGAAAATCCTAATGTTCACATTTTGAACTAAATCGGTCTAACCGAGTTCTCTGAATCGGTCCCACCGAGTTTGGTAAATTGTGTGTAACGGTTAGATTTTGTGTGGAGGCTATATATACCCCTCCACCCACTCTTCATTTGTGGAGAGAGCCATCAGAACATGCCTACACTTCCAACATACATTTTTTGAGAGAGAACCACCTACACTTGTGTTGAGGTCAAGATATTCCATTCCAACCACATAGATCTTGATCTCTAGCCTTCCCCAAGTTGCTTTCCACTCAAATCATCTTTCCACCAAATCGAAATCCTATGAGAGAGAGTTGAGTGTTGGGGAGACTATCATTTGAAGCACAAGAGCAAGGAGTTCATCATCAACACACCATTTGTTACCTCTTGGAGAGTGGTGTCTCCTAGATTGGCTAGGTGTCACTTGGGAGCCTCCGTCAAGATTGTGGAGTTGAACCAAGGAGTTTGTACGGGCAAGGAGATCGCCTACTTCGTGAAGATCTACCCTAGTGAGGCAAGTCCTTCGTGGGCGACGGCCATGGTGGGATAGACAAGGTTGCTTCTTCGTGGACCCTTCGTGGGTGGAGCCCTCCGTGGACTCGCGCAACTGTTACGCTTCGTGGGTTGAAGTCTCCATCAACGTGGATGTACGATAGTACCACCTATCAGAACCATGGATAAAAAATCTCCGTGTCTACATTGTGTTTTCTCTCTCAAACTCCTCCATTTACCTTCATATGCAATTGTTCTATATTCCGCTGCTATACTCTTAGAATTGCATGTGTAGGTTGATTACTTGAGTTGTGCTAAGTTGCTAAAATCTTCCAAGACTTAAAATTGGGAAAGGCTAGATTTTATTTGGTCAAGTAGTCTAATCACCCCCCTCTACACATACTTTCGATCCTACAAAGGCGCTCTTCTGAGTGTTCTGGATGATTCTATTGTGGATTCGTATATGTCGTTTAAAAACGGCAATGACATGTGGGCTGCGCTCGAGGCCAAGTTTGGTGCCTCGGACGCCGGCATCGAGTTGTACGTCATGGAGCAATTCTATGACTACAAGATGACTGATGAGCGCTCTGTTGTACAGCAGGCTCATGAGATACAGTCTCTCGCAAAAGTACTTGAGTACTTCAAGTGTGTGTTGCCGGACAAAT
The DNA here is from genome assembly GCF_018294505.1 of Triticum aestivum. Taxonomy (NCBI): domain Eukaryota; kingdom Viridiplantae; phylum Streptophyta; class Magnoliopsida; order Poales; family Poaceae; genus Triticum; species Triticum aestivum. The sequence continues at coordinate 8,683 of NW_025231777.1, read as the reverse complement.
TTGTTGCCGGAGGCATCATTGCCAAGCTTCCACCTTCGTGGAACAATTTTGCTACTTCCCTGAAACACAAGAGACAGGAGTTTTCCGTTGCGGATCTCATTGGTACTCTTGATGTTGAAGAGAAGGCGAGAGCAAAGGACACACGTGCTCGAGTTGCTGAGGGCGCTTCTAGAGCCCGCATGGTACAGAAGAAGAACTTCCAGCCCAACAAGTTCAAAAACAATAAGAACAAAACTCAGGGCAAAGGCAAGTTTGATACAAAGAACAAGCCATCACATTCTACCAACTTGAAGAATAATTCTCATAAGAAGGGGAAGGGACTTTGCCATGTCTGCGGTGATCCTAATAACTGGGCTCCGAAGTGTCCTAACCGCTTTGAGGAGCGCGAACATGAGAAGAGCGGCAAGTCCCCTAATGTTGTCATCGGTGATACTGATATGAAGGAATCAGGGTACGGTATTTTTCCTACCATCCTTTCAGTATTTCAATCCCCTGATTAGTTAATTGACACCGGTGCCAATGTACATGTTTGTGCTGACGCCTCCATGTTTTCTTCTTACCAGGCCACAGGGACTTCTCCCATGCTGATGGGGAACGGGTCACATGCCATCGTTCGAGGTGTTGGTACGGTCGATCTAAAGTTTACTTCGGGGAAGACCGTGCGTCTGAAGAACGTTCATCATGTGCCGTCCATCAATAAAAATCTCGTTAGCGGTTCCCATTTATGTCGAGATGGTTTTAAGTTGGTTTTCGAATCCAATAAAGTTGTTATTTCTAAGTATGGACAATTTGTTGGAAAAGGCTATGAGAGCGGAGGCTTGTTCCGCCTGTCTTTGTCAGATATTTGCACTAAAGTTATTAATAATGTTTGCCACAATAACGAGTCTGATATTTGGCATTCACGACTTTGTCACATTAACTTTGGTTGCATGATGCGGCTAGCCAATATGAATTTAATTCCGAAAATCTCTACTGTCAAAGGCTCTAAGTGCCAAGTATGTGTGCAAGCTAAGCAACCTCGCAAGTCCCATAAGACTGCAGATGCAAGAGACTTGGCGCCACTAGAGCTTATCCATTCTGATATTTGTGAGATCTACCCTAGTGAGGCAAGTCCTTCGTGGGCGACGGCCATGGTGGGATAGACAAGGTTGCTTCTTCGTGGACCCTTCGTGGGTGGAGCCCTCCGTGGACTCGCGCAACCGTTACCCTTCGTGGTTGAAGTCTCACTCAACATGGATGTACGATAGCACAACCTATCAGAACCACGGATAAAAAATCTCCGTGTCTACATTGCGTTTGCTCTCTCAAACTCCTCTCTTTACCTTCATATGCAATTGTTTTACATTCCGCTGCTATACTCTTAGAACTGCATGTGTAGGTTGTTTACTTGAGTTGTGCTAAGTTGCTAAAATCTGCCAAGACTTAAAATTGGGAAAATGCTAGATTTTATTTGGTCAAGTAGTCTAATCACCCCCCTCTAGACATACTTTCGATCCTACAAGTGGTATCAGAGCTTTGATCTCCATTTGCTTTGATTTCCATTGCTTTTGGTGGTCTTAGCCTTGGTTTCACAACCTAGGAGAGTATGGCGTCTAGCGAGGGAAATTACCATCGTAGAGGTCCTTACTTTGATTGGACTAGTTTTGCTAGTTGGAGGCGTAAGATGAAAATGCATATTCTTGGATATAACCCTGCTGTTTGGGCTATTGTGTGTATTGGCTTGCAAGGTGAATTCTTTGATGGGAGAGAACCGAACCGTGAAGCTACCGCAGAAGAGTTGAAGATGCTGCAATACAATACTCAAGCTTGTGATATTCTCTTGAACGGATTGTGCCGCGAAGAATTCAACAAAATCAGCCGTCTTGAGAATGCAAAGGAAATTTGGGATACTTTGATTTATATGCACGAAGGTACCGACTCCGTCAAGGAATCCAAATTGGATGTGCTTCAAAGTCAACTTGACAAGTTCAAAATGAAGGATGGTGAAGGTGTCGCTGAAATGTACTCTAGGCTTGCTCTCATCACAAATGAGATTGCCGGCTTAGGAAGTGAAGAGATGACCGATATATTCATTATCAAGAAGATCCTAAGAGCCTTGGATGGAAAATATGATACCGTATGCACATTGATCCAAATGATGCCCAATTACAAAGATCTCATGCCAACGGAAGTCATTGGAAGAATTGTTGCTTATGAGATGTCACTCAAGGATAAGGAAGAGCTCCACAACAAGTCAAGTGGTGCTTACAAAGCCTCATGTGAAGCTCCCACATCATCAAGTGAGAAACAAACCTTCAATGAAGAGTTGATCCTAATGGTGAAGAACTTCAACAAATTCTACAAGAGTAGAAGCAAGGAAAGAAGCTCCAAGTCAAGGTCCTACAATGACAAAAGATCTTCTAGTCGTGAGCATAATTGCTACAATTGTGGAAGACCCGGACACTATTCCAATGAGTGTACGGCTCCCTACAAGAGAAGAAGATTCTCCCAAAAGAAGGAGTAGGAGAGAAGAATCACCACCAAGAGAGAAGGAGTAGAGATGATCGTTATGAACGAAGACCCTCTCGGAGAAGCAAGGATTCGGAGAGGAAGGACAAGTCATCTAGGAGCTACACAAAAAGAAGACATCAAGCTCATGTTGGTGAATGGCTATCCGGTTCCGACTCCGACCATCACTCCGAAAGAAGTTATCACTCCGACTCCGAATATACTCAAGATGAAGGTGTTGCCGGCCTAGCACTTGTGACAACCAACTCCTACGACATATTTGACTCACCAAATGAAGGAATTGGGAGATGCTTCATGGCCAAAGGTCCAAAGGTAACACACCCCGAGTATGTTGATTTCAATAGTGATGAAGATGATTTGCTACGAGATGATGATTTACTTGTTGACAACTCTAGTTATGAAAACTATGATGAACTTTCTAATGATCATGCTAATCAAGATAAAACGAATGATGATGATAAGAAGAAGATTGAGCGTCTAACTAAAGAACTAAACACTCTTAAGTTAGCTCATGAAACCACCTTGGAAGATCATCGAGAACTTTTAAAGACTCGTGAGAAGCTACGCTTTGAAAAGCTCAACCTTGAGCAAGAGCATGAGTTTTTAAAGGCAATCAATGATGATCTTCGCAAGGAAAGTTCTTCATACATTGCCAAGCGTTTACTCTTGTCTACTTACATGCCACAAGTTAAATCTAGCAACAAAAGTAAGAAAGATTCTTCTTCTAGTAGTAAAAACAATCATGCTAAATCCAATGATGTTGCTTCTAGTAGTTCTCTTAATTCCAATAATGATTCTCTTAGCCAAGTTACACTTGAGCAAGAAAATAGCTTATTTAAGGGAATTATAGAGAAAGGTGTTTACAAGAGCCTTGCCGGAAGTAAGAAATTTGAGGAAATTGTACGCAAGCAAGGAAAGCACCGGAAGAATCAAGGTGTTGGTTTTGAACGAAAGTTCAATGCAAATGGAGTTGAGTGGGAAGAATATCAATACCCCAAGACGAAGTTTGTTCCTCAACAAGAGAAGTATGATCCTACTTGCTTCAAAGGAACACAAGCTCAAGATGATCTTCCACCACAAGACCACAAGCAAAAAGGCAAGGACAAGCTTCAAGAGGAGATTGATGCATTTGAAGAAGCTCCTATGGCCTTGGTCAAGTGGGTTCCCAAGACTACATCAAGTTCCACTTCATCAAGTACGACTACAACTCCAAGGATTCCCATCAAGATGGTGTGGATCCCTAATAAGAACAACTAGAGAGTTCTTGAGGGTGACTCCGCCAACATACTTCACTCTAATCATTTTGACAATGACAAGTGCAAACAACTTCCATATCTTGCACTAGTTCAAGGAGTCACAAACCCTCTTGTTGGTAAGACAAGGGACAAGGTAACCTAATGCTTTCATGGACATCATCTTGTGTGAACATCACTCTATGTCTATGGATATCCTTGTTTGTTCCTTGTGGGCTAACCCGTGTAGGTATTGAAAGTGCAACTCACTCCAATGGATTGCTCCAAATGATCTACGTCAACATTGAGCGTCCACATCTTCAACACCTACATGAAGTCATCATCGACAAAACCCAAGGTTAGTTCATCCCTCTTAGGGGGGATATCACATCTAGGGGAGCTTTACTCTAATCAATTGAGCTAAAGCAACTCTAATGGTGTGAACACAACAATGCTTTATGTAAAAGTGGTAACCCCACTTGTGCTTAAACGATGAGCATGACCTATGATCAAATGTTCTCATTTGACTCCTATGTCAATATACTCATATATAGATGATCTAGTCATCGCCAAATTGCTTGATAGATGCTAGAGTGTTTGTGCATGCTTTGTCACATATTTCATTTGTCATTTTATTGTGTGAGCATGTTGGATGCATAGTTTACTCATTCGAGGACATCCATTTGTTGCTTTGATTGTTTGGCTTTTTCTCTTCTGCCAAATGGATGGACAAGAATGCCTAAGAACTCCCTCTAGCTATCTATGCTTTCCTCGTCTCAAACTCTATTCATGCTACATCACAAAGTTTCATCAAGTCAGATTCGAACCACTCTGTGTGAGGAGCACTCGGAGTCCCCGATTCGTCATAGACTTAAAACTTCCAAAACCTCTTTGTGCATTTCGGTCTGACCGATTCACCCTTTTCGGTCATACCGAGATCACTAAGTTCATCTAGGTTTTCAATCTCGCTGCAACCGATTAGAACTTTTTGGTCACACCGAGTTGCAGTAACTGCTCATAGTTTTGCATCTCGGTGCCACCGAGTTGTTCCACTCGGTCACACCAACAGGCTTAGGTTATATATACTGACAGGTCAAATTTTGGAAAATTTTCCAAAACCTTTCACCCGCGCGTGACCTGCTCTGCCTCCTCGGGTCTCTGGATCGTCCTCTCGCCGCTAGTGACCTCCCGCCGCTGGTCTCCGCCGCCATCAACGGCAATCTACCCCACCGTTGCCGCCGTAGCAAGTTCACCGCTGAATTAGGGTATGAACTTGATCTTTGTGCTATTCCTTAACTCCGATTCTTAGCACATTGCTTTGCCATGATTCTTGCCATGTATGAAATCATCCTGTCCAGCGAAAACATCCCGTAGATTAGATTTGATTTAAAAATTTAAGGTTAGGTCTCCGCCGAACTCATCTCAGACCGACCGAGTTGTAGAAATCGGTCTCACCGATTTGGCTTAGGCCATTGCACATGCGTCTTCGGTCTGACCGAAAATGGCAAATCGGTGTGACCGAGTTCGATTCTTTGTGAAACTCTAAGAATCTTGGTGCCACCGAACTATGACTCGGTCTGACCGAGTTCACTAGTTTAGGTTCCAAAAGCTGCTTCGGTATCACCGAGTTTACAAATTGGTAGATCCGAAATGCTTTCTGTGAAGAACTAAAAGTAAGTTTTTAAGTCATCTGTTTTGTAAAAACTCTGCACTTTGTGATGCTCACCTACTCTACCTCATCTACAACCTATTCACAGGGTCTGCTGACAGTTTTCCTGCAAGATATCTGATCAAAGTGATAGCCAGAACAAGTCTGAAGAGCAGGTTCAAATGAGTGAGGGCACTACTCCCTCCTGAAGGAAATATGCCCTAGAGGCAATAATAAAGTTATTATTTATTTCCTCATATCATGATAAATGTTTATTATTCATGCTCAAATTGTATTAACCGAAAACATAATACATGTGTGAATACATAGACAAACATAGTGTCACAAGTATGCCTCTACTTGACTAGCTCGTTAATCGAAGATGGTTGAGTTTCCTAGCCATGGACATGAGTTGTCATTTGATTAATGGGATCACATCATTAGGAGAATGATGTGATTGACTTGACCCATTCCGTTAGCTTAGCACTTGATCGTTTAGTATGTTGCTATTGCTTTCTTCATGACTTATACATGTTCCTACGACTATGAGATTATGCAACTCCCGTTTACCGGAGGAACACTTTGTGTGCTACCAAATGTGACAACGTAACTGGGTGATTATAAAGGTGCTCTATAGGTGTCTCCGAAGGTACTTGTTGAGTTGGCCTATTTCGATATTAGGATTTGTCACTCCGATTGTCGGAGAGATATCTCTGGGCCCTCTCGGTAATGCACATCACTATAAGCCTTCCAAGCAATGTGACTAACGAGTTAGTTGCGGGATGATGCATTACAGAACGAGTAAAGAGACTTGCCGGTAACGAGATTGAACTAGGTATTGAGATACCGACGATCGAATCTCGCGCAAGTAACATACCGATGACAAAGGGAACAACGTATGTTGTTATGCGGTTTGACCGATAAAGATCTTTGTAGAATATGTAGGATCCAATATGAGCATCCAGGTTCCACTATTGGTTATTGACCGGAGACGTGTCTCGGTCATGTCTACATAGTTCTTGAACCCATAGGGTCCGCACGCTTAAAGTTTGGTGACGATTGGTATTATGAGTTTTTGTGTTTTGATGTACCGAAGGTAGCTCGGAGTCCCGGATATGATCACGGACATAATGAGGAGTCTTGAAATGGTTGAGACGTAAAGATCGATATATTGGACGACTATATTCGGACACAGGAAGTGTTCCGAGTGGTTTCGGAGTTTACCGGAGTACCGGGGGGTTACCGGAACCCCCCGGGGAGTTAATTGGGCCTCATGGGCCTTAGTGGGAGAAGAGGAGGGGCGGCCAGGGCAGCCGCGCGCCCCCTCCCCCTCTAGTCCGAATTGGACAAGGAGGGGGGGGGCGGCAGCCCCCTTTTTCCTTCTCCTCCTCTCTCCATTCCTTCCCTCTCCTACTCCAACAAGGAAAAGGAGGAGTCCTACTCCCGGTGGGAGTTGGACTCCCCCCTTGGCGCGCCCTCCTCCTGTTCGGCCGCCTCCCCCCTTGCTCCTTTATAAAGGGGGGCAGGGGGCACGTCTAGACACAACAATTGATCTCTTGATCTCTTAGCCATGTGTGGTGCCCCCCTCCACCATATTCCACCTCGGTCATATCGTAGCGGTGCTTAGGCGAAGCCCTGCGTCGGTAGAAACATCATCACCGTCATCACGTCGTCGTGCTAACGGAACTCTCTCGTGAAGATCTGTTGGATCGGAGTTCGCGGGATGTCATCGAGCTGAACATGTGCTGAACTCGGAGGTGCCGTACGTTCGGTACTTGGATCGGTCGGATCGTGAAGACGTACGACTACATCAACCGCATTGTGCTGACGCTTCCGCTTTCGGTCTACGAGGGTACGTGGACAACACTCTCCCTTTTTGTTGCTATGCATCACCATGATCCTGCGTGTGCGTAGGAAAATTTTGAAATTACTACGTTCCCCAACAGAGGCATCCGAGCCAGGTTTTATATGCACGAGTAGAACACAAGTGAGTTGTGGGCGATACAAGTCATACTGCTTACCAGCATGTCATCCTTTGGTTCGGCGGTATTGTTGGATGAAGCGGTCCGGACCGACATTGCGCGTACGCTTACGCGAGACTAGTTCTACCGACGTGCATTGCACATAGGTGGCTGGCGGGTGTCAGTTTCTCCAACTTTAGTTGAACCAAGTGTGGCTACGCCCGGTCCTTGAGAAGGTTAAAACAGCACTAACTTGACGAACTATCGTTGTGGTTTTGATGCGTAGGTAAGAACGGTTCTTGCTCAGCCCGTAGCAGCCACGTAAAACTTGTAACAACAAAGTAGAGGACGTCTAACTTGTTTTTGCATGGCATGTTGTGATGTGATATGGTCAAGGCATGATGCTATATTTTATTGTATGAGATGATCATGTTTTGTAACCGAGTTATCGGGAACTGGCAGGAGCCATATGGTTGTCGCTTTATTGTATGCAATGCAATCGCCCTGTAATTGCTTTACTTTATCACTAAGCGTAGCGATAGTCGTAGAAGCAATAGTTGGCGAGACGACAACGATGCTATGATGGTCAAGGTGTCGCGCCGGTGACGATGGTGATCATGACGGTGCTTCAGAGATGGAGATCACAAGCACAAGATGATGATGGCCATATCATATCACTTATATTGATTGCATGTGATGTTTATCCTTTATGCATCTTATTTTGCTTTGATTGACAATAGCATTATAAGATGATCTCTCACTAAATTTCAAGATAAAAGTGTTCTCCCTGAGTATGCACCGTTGCCAAAGTTCGTCGTGCCGAGACACCACGTGATGATCGGGTGTGATAAGCTCTACGTTCATCTACAACGGGTGCAAGCCAGTTTTGCACACGCAGAATACTCGGGTTAAACTTGACGAGCCTAGCATATGCAGATATGGCCTCGGAACACTGAGACCGAAAGATCGAGCGTAAATCATATAGTAGATATGATCAACATAGTGATGTTCACCATTGAAAACTACTCCATCTCACGTGATGATCGGACATGGTTTAGTTGATTTGGATCACGTGATCACTTAGATGATTAGAGGGATGTCTATCTAAGTGGGAGTTCTTAAGTAATATGATTAATTGAACTTAGATTTATCATGAACATAGTACTTGATAGTATTTTGCTTGTCTATGTTGATTGTAGATAGATGGCCCGTGTTGTTGTTCCGTTGAATTTTAATGCGTTCCTTGAGAAAGCAGAGTTGAAAGATGATGGTAGAAATTACACAGACTGGGTCCGTAACTTGAGGATTATCCTCATTGCTGCACAGAAGAATTA
>NW_025231776.1:7159-10747 GCF_018294505.1 Triticum aestivum | reverse complement strand
GGAGTCCTGTTTTGCGGTACGCCACACCCCTCCCGATGAACAGGACCCCCATTTCGACCGTAGCACTCCAACACAAGTCTGTTTCGTCCGTTTTGCGGTACGCCACACCCCTCCCGATGAACATGACCCCCTTTTCGACCGTAGGAGGTCCGTTTCCTTCGTTTTGCGGTACGCCGGACCCCTCCCGATCAACAGGACCCTATTCCGAATGTAGGAGGTCCGTTTCCTCCGTTGTGCGGTACGCCAAGCCTTGTTTCCATCGCCTGTTCTGTCCAAGCCCTCCCGATGAACACAACCACACATTCCGTTTCGACCCAGCCGGTTGGCTCCCACGCGTTCCGTTGCCTCCCCATGAACACGACGCATTCCGTTGGCTCCCCATGAACACGACGCATTCCGTTGCCTCCCCATGAACACGACGACAACGCTGTTTCTCCATTCCGACCCAGCCATGTCAACGAGCCCTCGCCGTACGTATGCGCGAGTAGGCGTTCGAGACCCCGCCCGTATGTACACATACGTGGCCGTATTTTCTTTCTTGCACCCTGGCCGCCTCTACTACGACACGTGCGCGCCTCTACATCCACCAGCATATATGTACGTACACGTTCGCGACCAGAATGACAACGCTACGTATGCTTCGACCAGGTGGGTCCCGACTGTCAGGCACTTCCTTGCGTGCGAAGATGTAGCTGGTGGGTCCCAGCAGTCAGGGGGGTGAAATACGTTGGCCCGTCCGGTGTGTCCCCGATGTCAGGTGGAGGAATAATTATTTTGCACGTAATAAGGATGCACTTCCTTGCTGCAGCCGTGGACCCAGCTGTCAGCCTCTCCACATACAGTCCACGTCCGATGGAAGCCGTTCCTTAACCATGTTGACCACGCCGCGCGGAGAGCACCAGGGCGGTGGACGACGGCGAGGCCTAGGAAGGGGACGACGCAGAGCCATGGATATAGCACTATGGGTGGAATAGAGTATAACGATGGGGATTATGTGGAGAAGACAAAAAAGGATAAAGTCTCACATCAACGAGGCTAATCAATGAGCTATGGAGATGCTCATCGATTGATGTTAATGCAAGGAGTTGGGATTGCCATGCAACGGATGCACTAGAGCTATAAATGTGTGAAAGCTCAACAAAAGAAACTAGTGGGTGTGCATCCAACTTGCTTGCTCACGAAGACCTAGGGCACTTGAGGAGGCCCATTGTTGGAATATACAAGCCAAGTTCTATAATGAAAAATCCACAAGTATATGAAAATGACAAAACAAGAGACTCTCTATCATGAAGATCATGGTGCTACTTTGAAGCACAAGTGTGGAAAAAAGGATTAGCATTGTCCCTTTTCTATTTTTGGGCCTTTTTTTGGCCTTTCTCTTCTTTTTATTTTTTTAGTTGGGACAATGCTCTATTAAATGATGACCATCACACTTCTATTTATTTATAACTCAATGATTACAACTCGATACTAGAACAAGGTATGACTCTATATGAATGCCTCCGGCGGTGTACCGGGATATGCAATGAACCAAGAGTTACATGTATGAAAGAATTACGAATGGTGGCTTTGCCACAAATACTATGTGAACTACATGATCATGCTAAACAATATGACAATGATGAACGTGTCATGATAAACGGGGTGGTGGAAAGTTGCATGGCAATATATCTCGGAATGGCTATGGAAATGCCATAATAGGTAGGTATGGTGGCTGTTTTGAGGAAGATATAAGGAGGTTTATGTGTGAAAGAGCGTATCATATCATGGGGTTTGGATGCACCGGGGAAGTTTGCACCAACTCTCAATGTGAGAAAGGGCAATGCACGGTACGGAAGAGGCTAGCAATGATGGAAAGGTGAGAGTGCATATAATCCATGGACTCAACATTAGTCATAAAGAACTCACATGCTTATTGCAAAAATCTACAAGTCATCAAAAACCAAGCACTACACGCATGCTCCTAGGGGGATAGATTGGTAGGAAAATACCATCGCTCGTCCCCGACCGCCACTCATAAGGAGGACAATCAAAGAACACCTCATGTTTCAAATTTGTTACATAACGTTTACCATACGTGCATGCTACGGGACTTGCAAACTTCAACACAAGTATTTCTCAAATTCACAACTACTCAACTAGCACAACTTTAATATCACTACCTCCATATCTCAAAACAATCATCAAGCATCAAACTTCTCTTAGTATTCAAAACACTCATAAGAAAGTTTTTACTAATCTTGAATACCTAGCATATTAGGATTATTTAAGCAAATTACCATGCTATTTAAGACTCTCAAAATAATCTAAGTGAATCATGAGAGATCAATAGTTTCTATAAAACAAATCCACCACTGTGCTCTAAAAGATATAAGTGAAGTACTAGAGCAAAACTATATAACTCAAAAGATATAAGTGAAGCACATAGAGTATTCTAATAATTTCCGAATCATGTGTGTCTCTCTCAAAAGGTGTGTACAGCAAAGATGATTGTGGTAAACTAAAAAAGCAAAGACTCAAATCATACAAGACGCTCCAAGCAAAACACATATCATGTGGTGAATAAAAATATAGCTCCAAGTAAAGTTACCGATGGAAGTAGACGAAAGAGGGGATGCCTTCCGGGGCATCCCCAAGCTTTGGATTTTTGGTGTTCTTAGATTATGTTGGGGGTGCCATGGGCATCCCCAAGCTTAGGCTCTTGCCACTCCTTGTTCCATAATCCATCAAATCCTTACGCAAAACTTGAAAACTTCACAACATAAAACTTAAAGTAGCTAGAAAATATCGTGAGCTCCGTTAGCAAAAGAAAAGAAAACACCACTTCAAGGTACTGTAATGAATTATTTATATTGGTGTTAAACCTATTGTATTCCAACTTCTCTATGGTTTATAAACTATTTTACTAGCCATAGATTCATCAAAATAAGCAAACAACACACGAAAAACAGAATCTGTCAAAAACAGAATAGTCTGTAGTAATCTGTAGCTAGCGCAAGATCTGGAACCCAAAAAATTCTAAAATAAATTTCTGGACGTGAGGAATTTATCTATTAATCATATTCAAAAATAATTAACTAAATTGCAGTTTCAAAATAAAAATGGCAGCAGTTCTCGTGAGCGCTAAAGTTTCTGTTTTTTACAGAAAGATTAACAAGACTTTCCCCAAGTCTTCCCAACGGTTCTACTTGGCACAAACACTAATTAAACACAAAAAACACAACCAAAACAGAGGCTAGATAAATTATTTATTACTAAACATGAGCAAAAATCAAGGAGTAAAAATAAAATTGGGTTGCCTCCCAACAAGCGCTATCGTTTAACGCCCCTAGCTAGGCATAAAAGCAAGGATAGATCTAGGTATTATCATATTGATTCTTAATTCTTTTAGCGGAGTTATGCTTGAATCCGGATGGTTCTTTAAGTTTCCCTTCATATTCGGAAATCTTGAGATCTAAAGAGTCCAACCGCTTATTGCAAAGGGTAATCAACATATTCATGCGGTGGAGATTCCCGCTAACGCTCTTAAGAGGTTCAAGAGACTTTTGTAAAATCTTAGTTACTTCGCAAATTTTCTCAAAAACTTGC
>NW_025231776.1:6602-7067 GCF_018294505.1 Triticum aestivum | reverse complement strand
TTTCCTCTTGGGTATGATGAGGCCCCTTTTGTTTAGGTAGAGTTCCTACTATACCTTCTATAATTTCATGCGCAATACTGGGATCAATTTCAATAAAATTGCCTTTGGCAACGCAATCCAAGAGTTGTCTATGAGACATATTTAGTCCAACATAAAAGTTGTGAAGCAAAATTCTAAAATTCACCTCTAGGGTACAATTACGATAAGATTCCATCATTCTAAACCAAGCATCTTTTAAATTTTCTCCTTGTCTTTGTTTGAAGTGAAGAACCTCAAACTCGGGAGACAAAGGAGCAGATAAGGGACTAGCCATAACGACAAGCAAACGGAAAAGAGAGGGCGAATAAAATGGCAAGGGTGAAGTGGGGGAGAGGAAAATGACAGGCAAATGGCAAATAATGTAATGCAGGAGATAAGGGTTTGTGATGGGTACTTGGTATGTTGACTTTTGCGTAGACCTCCCCG
>NW_025231776.1:4818-6472 GCF_018294505.1 Triticum aestivum | reverse complement strand
CAACGGTGCCAAAAATCCTTCTTGCTACCTCTTGAGCACTGCGTTGGTTTTCCCTTGAAGAGGAAAGGGTGATGCAGAAAAGTAGCGTAAGTATTTCCCTCAGTTTTTGAGAACCAAGGTATCAATCTAGTAGGAGGCTACGCGTGAGTCCCTTGCACCTACACAAAACAAATAAATCCTAGCAACCAATGCGATAAGGGGTTGTCAATCCCTACACGGTCACTTACGAGAGTGAGATCTGATAGATATGATAAGTTAATATTTTTGGTATTTTTATGATAAAGATGCAAAGTAAAATAAAAGGCAATGAAAATAACTAAGTGTTGGAAGATTAATATGATGGAAGATAGATCCGGGGCCATAGGTTTCACTAGTGGCTTCTCTCAAGAGCATAAGTATTTTACGGTGGGTGAACAAATTACTGTTGAGCAATTGACAGAATTGAGCATAGTTATGAGAATATCTAGGTATGATCATGTATATAGGCATCACGTCTGAGACAAGTAGGCCGACTCCTGCCTGCATCTACTACTATTACTCCACACATCGACCGCTATCCAGCATGCATCTAGAGTATTAAGTTCATAAGAACAGAGTAACACTTTAACCAAGATGACATGATGTAGAGGGATAAATTCATGCAATATGATAAAAAAACCATATTGTTATCCTCAATGGCAACAATACAATATGTGCCTTGCTGCCCCTACTGTCACTGGGAAAGGACACCGCAAGATTGAACCCAAAGCTAAGCACTTCTCCCATTGCAAGAAAGATCAATCTAGTAGGCCAAACCAAACTGATAATTCGAAGAGACTTGCAAAGATAACCAATCATACATAAAAGAATTCAGAGAAGATTCAAATATTGCTCATAGATAAACTTGATCATAAACCCACAATTCATCGGTCTCAACAAACACACCGCAAAAGAAGATTACATCGAATAGATCTCCACGAGAGAGGGGGAGAACATTGTATTGAGATCCAAAAAGAGAGAATAAGCCATCTAGCTAATAACTATGGACCCGAAGGTCTGAGGTAAACTACTCACACATCATCGGAGAGGCTATGGTGTTGATGTCGAAGCCCTCCATGATTGATGCCCCCTCCGGCGGAGCTCCGCAACAGGTCCCAAGATGGGATCTCGCGGATACAGAAATTTACGGTGGTGGAATTAGGGTTTTGGCTCTGTTTCTGGTAGTTTGGGGGTACGTAGGTATATATAGGAGGAAGGAGTACGTCGGTGGAGCAACAAGGGGCCCACGAGGGTGGAGGGCGTGCCTGGGGGGGAGGCGCGCCCCCTACCTCGTGGCTTCCCTATTGGTCGCTTGACGTAGGGTCCAAGTCTCCTAGATCATGTTCGTTCCGAAAATCACCTTCCTGAAGGTTTCATTCCGTTTGGACTCCATTCGATATTCTTTTTCTGCGAAACTCTGAAATAGGCAAAAAACATCAATTCTGGGATGGGCCTTCGGTTAATAGGTTAGTCCCAAAAATAATATAAAAGTGAATAATAAACCCCAATAATGTCTAAAACAGAAGATAATATAGCATGGAGCAATAAAAAATTATAGATACGTTGGAGACGTATCAGCATTATAAGATGATCTCTCACTAAATTTCAAGGTACAAGTGTTCTCCCTGAGTATGCA
>NW_025231776.1:3967-4694 GCF_018294505.1 Triticum aestivum | reverse complement strand
CGTTGCGACAATTCGTCGTGCCGAGACACCACGTGATGATCAGGTGTGATAAGCTCTACGTTCACATACAATGGGTGCAAGCCAGTTTTGAGCACGATAATACTCGGGTTAAACTTGACGAGCCTAGCATATGCAGATATGGCCTCGGAACACTGAGGCCGAAAGGTCGAGCGTGAATCATATAGTAGATATGATCAACATAGTGATGTTCACCATTGAAAACTACTCCATCTCACGTGATGATCGAACATGCATGGTTTAGTTGATATGGATCACGATCACTTAGATGATTAGAGGGATGTCTATCTAAGTGGGAGTTCTTAAGTAATATGATTAATTGAACTTAAATTTACCATGAACTTAGTCCTGACAGTATTTGCATATCTATGTTGTAGATCAATTGCTCGCGTATAGCTTCCCCGTTTTATTTTTGATATGTTCCTAGAGAAAACTAAGTTGAAATATGATAGTAGCAATGATGCGGACTGGTTCCGTAATCTGAGGATTATCCTCATTGCTGCACAGAAGAATTATGTCCTTGATGCACCGCTAGGTGATAGACCTATTGTAGGAGCAGATGCAGACGTTATGAACGTTTGGCAAAGCTCCGTATGATGAATACTTGATAGTTTAGTGCACCATGCTTTACGGCTTAGAACCGGGACTTCAAAAACGTTTTGAACGCCACGGAGCATATAAGATGTTACAAGAGCTGAAATTTGTATTT
>NW_025231776.1:0-3862 GCF_018294505.1 Triticum aestivum | reverse complement strand
AGGCTTATGCTCGATCGAGAGGTATGAGACCTCTGACAAGTATTTTGCCTACAAGATGGAGGAGAATAGCTCAGCTAGTGAGCATGTGCTCAGAATGTCTAAGTACTACAATCACTTGAATCAAGTGGGAGTTAATCTTCCAGATAAGATAGTGATTGACAGAGTTCTCTAGTCACTATCACCAAGTTGCTAGAACTTCATGATGAACTATAATATGCAAGGGATAACGGAAACGATTCCCAAGCTCTTCGCGATGCTGAAATTGGCGAAGGTAGAAATCAAGAAAAAGCATCAAGTGTTGATGGTTGATAAGACCACTAGTTTCAAGTAAAAGGGCAAGGGAAAGAAAGGAAACTTCAAGAAGAATGAAAAGCAAGTTGCCACTCTTGTGAAGAAGCCCAAAGCTAGATCTAAGCCTGAAATTGAGTGCTTCTACTGCAAAGGGAATGGTCACTAGAAGCAGAACTACCCCAAATACTTGGCGGATAAGAAGGATGGCAAAGTGAACAAAAGTATATTTGATATACATGTTATTGATGTGTACTTTACTAGTGTTCATAGTAACCCTAGGGTATTTGATACCGGTTCAGTTACTAAGATTAGTAACTCGAAACAGGAGTTGCAAAATGAACAAAGACTAGTTAAGGGCAAGGTGACGATGTGTGTCGCAAGTGATTCCAGGGTTAATAAGATCACCATCGCACACTCCCTTTACCTTCGGGATTAGTGTTGAACCTAAAATAAATGTTATTTGGTGTTTGCGTTGAGCATAAATATGATTGGATCATGTTTATTGCAATACCGTTATTCATTTAAGTTAAAGAATAATTGTTGTTCTATTTACATGAATAAAACCTACTATGATCATACACTCAATATAAATGGTTTACTGAATCTCGATCGTAGTGATACACATATTCATAATATTGAAGCCAAAGTTAATAATGATAGTGCAACTTATATGTGGCACTGCCATTTAGGTCATATTAGTGTAAAGAGAATGAAGTAACTCCATGCTGATGGACTTTTGGAATCACTTGATTATGAATCATTTGATGCTTGCAAACCATGCCTCATGGGCAAGATGACTAAGACCCCGTTCTCCGGAACAATGGAATGAGCAACTGACTTATTGGAAATAATACATACTGATGTATGCGATCCGATGAGTGTTGAGGCTCGTGACGAGTATCGTTGTTTTCTGACCTTCACAGATGATTTGAACAGATATGGGTATATCTACTTAATGAAACACAATTCTAAAACATTTGAAAAGTTCAAAGAATTTCAGAGTGAAGTAGAGAATCATCGTAACAATAAAATAAAGTTTCTACGATTTGATCGCGGAGGCGAATATTTGAGTTACGAATTTGACCTTCAATTAAAACAATGTGGAATAGTTTCACGAACTCATGCCACCTGGAACACCATAGCATAATGGTGTGTCCGAACATTGTAACCATACTTTATTAGATATGGTGCGATCTATGATGTCTCTTATCGATTTACTGCTATCGTTTTGGGTTATGCATTAGAGATAGCTGCATTCACGTTAAATAGGGCAATATCTAAATCCGTTGAGATGACACCATATGAACTGTGGTTTAGCAAGAAACCTAAGATGTCATTTCTTAAAGTTTGGGGTTGTGATGCTTATGTGAAAAAGTTTCAGCCTGATAAGCTCAAATCCAAATCGGAGAAGTGCGTCTTCATAGGATACCCAAAAGAAACTGTTGGGTAAACCTTCTATCACAGATCCAAAGGCAAGATCTTTGTTGCTAAGAATGGATCCTTTTTAGAGAAGGAGTTTCTCTCGAAAGAAGTGAGTGGGAGGAAAGTAGAACTTGATGAGGTAATTGTACCTTCTCCCGAATTGAAAAGTAGTTCATCACAGAAATCAGTTCCAGTGATGCCTACACCAATTAGTGAGGAAGTTAATGATGATGATCATGAAACTTCAGATCAAGTTACTGCTGAACCTTGCAGGTCAACCAGAGTACGTTCCGCACCAGAGTGGCACGGTAATCCTATTCTGGAGGTCATGTTACTTGACCATGACGAACCTACAGACTATGAGGAAGCAATGATGAGCGCAGATTCCGTGAAAGTGGCTTGAAGCCATGAAATCTAAGATGGGATCCATGTATTAGAACAAAGTATGGACTTTGATTGACTTGCCCGATGATCGGTGAGCCATTCAGAATAAATGGATCTTCAAGAGGAAGACGGACGCTGATAGTAGTGCTACTATCTACAAAGCTCAAATTGTTGCAAAAGGTTTTTGACAAGTTCAAGGTGTTGACTACGATGAGATTTTCTCACTCGTATCGATGCTTAAAGTCTGTCTGAATCATGTTAGCAATTGCCATTTATGAAATCTAGCAAATGGATGTCAAAAATGTATTCCTTAATGGATTTCTTAAAGAAGAGTTGTATATGATGCAACCAGAAGGTTTTGTCGATCCTAAAGGTGCTAACAAAGTGTGCAAGCTCCAGCGATCCATTTATGGATTGGTGCAAGCCTCTCGGAGTTGGAATATACGCTTGATAGTATGATCAAAGCATATGGTTTTATACACACTTTTGGAGAAGCCTGTATTTACAAGAAAGTGAGTGGGAGCTCTGTAGCATTTCTAATATTATATGTGGATGACATATTGTTGATCGGGAATGATACTGAATTTCTGGATAACATAAAAGGATACTTGAATAAGAATTTTTCAATGAAAGACCTCGGTAAAGCTGCTTACATATTGGGCATCAAGATCTATAGAGATAGATCAAGACGCTTGATAAATTTTTTCAATGAGTACATACCTTGACAAGTTTTGAAGTAGTTCAAAATGGAACAGTCAAAGAAGGAGTTCTTGACTGTGTTGCAAGGTGTGAAGTTGAGTAAGGACTCAAAACCCAACCACGACAGAAAATAGAAAGAGAATGAAAAAGGCATTCCCTATGCCTCAGTCATAGGTTCTATAAAGTATGCTATGTTGTATACCGGACCAATTGTATACCTTAGCATGATTTTGGCAAGGGAGTACAATAGTGATCTAGGAGTAGATCAGCAGACATCGGTAAAAATTATCCTTAGAGGACTAACGAAATATTTCTCGTTATGGAGGTGATAAAAGAGTTCATCGTAAAGAGTTACGTTGATGCAAGCTTTACACCGATATAAGTACTCTAAGTCTCGATCTAGATACATGTTGAAAGTGGGAGCAATTAGCTAGAGTAGCTCCGTGTAGAGTATTGTAAACATAGAAATTTGCAAAATACATACGGATCTGAATGTTGCAGACCCGTAGACTAAACTTCTCTCACAAGCAAAACATGATCACTCTTTGGGTGTTAATCACATAGCGATGTGAACTAGATTATTGACTCTAGTAAACCCTTTGGGTATTAGTCACATGGAGATGTGAACTAATCACATAAAGATGTGAACTATTGGTGTTGAATCACATGATGATGTGAACTAGATTATTAACTCTAGTGCAAGTGGGAGACTTAAGGAAATATGCCCTAGAGGCAATAATAAAGTTAGTATTTATTTGCTTATATCATGATAAATGTTTATTATTCATGCTACAATTATATTAACCGGAAACTTAGTACATGTGTGAATACATAGACAAACAGAGTGTCCCTAGTATGCCTCTACTTGACTAGCTCGTTAATCAAAGATGGTTAAGTTTCCTAGCCATGGACGTGTGTTGTCATTTGATGAACGAGATCACATCATTAGAGAATGATGTGATGGACTAGACCCATCTGTTAGCTTAGCACTATGATCATTTAGTTTATTGCTATTGCTTTCTTCATGACTTATACATGTTCCTATGACTATGAGATTATGCAACTC
>NW_025231775.1:9304-10748 GCF_018294505.1 Triticum aestivum | reverse complement strand
TGGTAACGTCCCACATAAAGTGTCTTAACTATCATAAAGTCTACTTAACTACAGGCCGTTGCAGTACAGAGTGCCTTTTGACCTCCTGGTAGTCGAGTGAGTCTTCGTGGTCGAGTCCTTCAAGTCAGTCGAGTGAATCCCTCGTTGGTCGACTGGAAGGTGACCTCTTCTAAGGGTGTCCTTGGGCAGGGTACTTAGATCAGGTCTGTGACCCTACCCTAGGTACATGACTCCATCATTAGCCCCCGAATGGATTGAGGCTTTGAGTGACGGAGGAGTTGATGCTGTTTCCGATTAACCTTTGCACACTGGTCGTGCGTTGTTCTGAACCAGAGAATCTCTTCGTTGATAGTGAGCAACTTGTCTTCAGTCGACTCGATCCATTCTTTTCTTTCGTCGAGTGATCTTTCGGGCTTCGTCGATTTCCGAGCGACGGATCGCAGGAAATCCCGCGCCTGACAGACTGATCTGCCGTTCGCGGATTCCGTGGGATGCGAAATTTGGGGAAACGCGCGAAGCGGAGCGGACCGCGGCGTTCGGATGGGACGGGACATAGACGCCTCGATCCCCGCGCCGCTTTCTTCGCCACGTATCCCGCCCGCGTAACAGTTCCAGGATATGATTAGATCTGCCGGGTCCACCTGTCATCCACTCGGAAGGGATCTTACAAATGCGCCCGGCGAGGGTTTTTTGAATAGTGCCTCAGCATTCTCTCTCTCTGCCTCCTTCGTCTCCGCCCAACGCGCTCGCTCTCGCCTCCGCACCACTTCTCCTCACGCACCCCGCCGGAAGCCATGGTCAAGGAGAAGACGGCGGCGCTGGAGCGCGCGAAGAAGGCGTCGGCGACGGAGAAGGCGAAGGGGAGATCCACCAGCCGCGGTGGGTCTTCGTCCAGATCCCGCCTGCCGAAAGGCTGGGTCCAGGGAGATTGGATCCAGTCGACCATCATGGAGAAGGATCTCCTCGACATGGCCAACGAGGGCCTGATCCCCCATGGAGCTGCGAGGCTTCCGGGGAAAGAGTGGCAGCCCCAGCCGGAAGAGGGTGAGTGCGTGCTTCTGGCTACCCATGTCGACCGCGGATTCTCTTTGCCACCGAGCGTTTTCTTCCGTGGTTTCTTGAACTTTTTTGGAGCGCAACTCCACCACTTCACCCCGAATTCTATCGCCTATCTTGCCGCGTTTGTGTCCATGTGCGAGAGTTTTCTGGGCTGTCGACCGCACTGGGGCTTGTTCAAGCACATATTCACATGTCGCTCTCAAACTGTGAAGAAGGCGAGTCCAGGCGACGAAAGAACCCGAGTGGTCCAAATGTGTGGAGGTCTGGGGATCCAGGTGAGAAACAAGAGCACCTTCCCAGCCATGACATTTCCCGAGTCAGTCAGAGGCTGGCAGTCGACCTGGTTCTACTGCCAGGATGAGTCGACACCGGGGCAGTCGAGTGG
>NW_025231775.1:0-1481 GCF_018294505.1 Triticum aestivum | reverse complement strand
AGACGGATCTGGTGGTACCCGGAGTAGGCGTCTAGAAAAGACAGTCTCTCGCATCCCGCGGTCGAGTCAACAATTTGATCTATGCGAGGGAGAGGAAAATGATCTTTCGGGCAGGCCCGGTTGATGTGCTTGAAATCAATGCACATTCGGAGTGATTTGTCCTTCTTAGGAACCATGACGACATTAGCGAGCCACTCGGAGTGGTATATCTCTCGGATAAATCCTGCCGCCAACAGTCGAGCCACTTCCTCACCAATGGCTTTTCTCTTCTGGACGGCGGACCGCCGAAGATGCTCTTTGACTGGTTTTGCAGATGAGTCGACTCTTAGGCGATGCTCAGCCAGTCCCCTGGGAACACCTGGCATGTCAGCGGGCTTCCATGCAAAAATGTCCCAGTTCTCACGGAGGAACTAGATGAGCGCTTCTTCCTATTTCGGGTCGAGTGTTGTGGAGATGTGGGTCGGAGCTGCATCAGGGTCGGTCGGGTGAATGTGAACAGGCTTTGTCTCACTGGACGACTGAAATGCAGATTCTGTGGCGGGTTTCTTGGATCGCAGCAAATCACTCGGATCTGCGTTTTGCTTGTATTCTTCGAACTCGACCGCTGTCACCTGGGAATCGGCAATCTTTGAGCCCTTCTGAAAGCACTCTTCTGCCTTTTTCCGATCACCGGTGACAGTGATCACTCCTTTGGGGCCAGGCATCTTCAATTTGAGGTACACGTAACATGGTCGAGCCATGAACCGTGCATAAGCTGGTCTCCCCAAAATGGCATGATATGCACTCTGAAAATCTACGACCTCAAACGTCAACTTCTCTTTGCGAAAATGTTTCGAATCACCAAACACCACGTCCAGAGCTATTTGGCCGAGTGACTCGGCTTTCTTTCCTGGTATAACTCCATGAAAGCTCATGTTACTGGTGCTCAGTCGGGACATCGGAATGCCCATTCCTTTTAGCGTGTCTGCATACAACAAATTCAGCCCACTACCACCGTCCATCAGTACTTTTGTTAGTCGAGTGCCTTCAACAACTGGATCGACCACCAAAGCTTGCCTCCCAGGGGTGGCAATATGAGTCGGGTGATCAGATTGGTCGAAGGTGATGGGTGTTTGGGACCATTTCAGATAATTTGCTTTCGCTGGGGCAACCATGTTCACCTCACGGTTAATAACTTTCAATCGACTCTTGCTTTCCACATCTGCAAAGATCATCAGAGTGGAGTTGATATGTGGATATCCTTCCTCACTGTCCTCCTTGTCTTCGGCCTTGTCCGACTCCTTCTCCTTGTTATTAGACTGTTTTCCCTGAAACTGCTGGATCAGGAGTCGACATTGGCGAGTGGTATGCTTCGGGTAGATGATATTCCCCTCTTCGTCTTTCTTCGTGTGGATGTGACACGGCATATCCATCACATCGTTCCCTTCTTTATCCTTCACCTTCTTAGGGTTCCAGGATCCTTTTGGTTTCCCTTTAAACTT
>NW_025231774.1:9953-10748 GCF_018294505.1 Triticum aestivum | reverse complement strand
TCATCTAGAGGGGGCCGGCCCCCTTCCTACTTCCCCTATAAATAGAGGGGTGAGGGGAGGGCTGAACACCTGATCCAAGGCGCAGCCCCTCCCCTCCCCAACACCTCTCCTCCTCCGTTGAGCGCTTGGCGAAGCCCTGTTGGAGTAGTGCCTCTCCACCATCATCACGCCGTCGTGCTGCTGCTGGAGCCTTCTTCCTCAACCTCTCCTTCCCCCTTGCTGGATCAAGAAGGAGGAGACATCGTCTGTATCGTACATTTGTTGAACGCGGAGGTGCTGTCCGTTCAGCACTTGGTCATCGGTGATTTGAATCATGGCGAAAACGACTCCATCATCACCGTTCCCTTGAACGCTGCCGCACGTGATCTACAAGTGGTATGTAGATGCAATCTCTCTCCCATGACTCGTTGCTTTGATGAACTCATATTTGGATCTTGGTGAAACCGTAGGAAAAAATTTATTTTCTGCAACGTTCCCCAACACTCACCACTCAGTAGGATTTCTCAAACTTAGGCGAGTACTGTACTGCAGCTAAGCCTCCGAGTGGGAGGGTTGCTCACCACTCGGTAGGATTTCTCAAACTTAGGCGAGTACTGGACTGCAGATAAGCCCCCGAGTGGGAGGGCTTCTCACCACTCGGTAGGATTTCTCAAACTTAGGCGAGTACTGGACTGCAGCTAAGCCCGGAGTGGGAGGCACTCGGTAGGATTTCTCAAACTTAGGCAAGTACTGGACTGCAGCTAAGCCCCCGAGTGGAAGGGCTGCTCCCCACTAGGTAGGATTTCTCAAACTTAG
>NW_025231774.1:2228-3286 GCF_018294505.1 Triticum aestivum | reverse complement strand
TTTCTCAAACTTAGGCGAGTACTGGACTGCAGCTAAGCCTCCGAGTGGGAGGACTGCTCACCACTCGGTAGGATTTCTCAAACTTAGGCGAGTGCTACTCACCACAATCTCGTCCTTCTTCTTGACGGTGCAACCCCTGGGGGAGGGGGAAAGGGTCGAGACCGACCCATACCGTTTGGTAGGACTTTTTATCACTTACGCGAGTACTGGACTGCAGCTAAGCCTTCGAGTGAGAGACAGACTCACCACTCGGTAGGATTTTTATCACTTAGGCGAGTACTGGACTGCAGCTAAGCACCCGAGTGAGAGGCAGACTCACCACTCGGTAGGGTTTTCAGACTTAGGCGAGTATCGGACTGTAGCTAAGTCCCCGAGTGGGAGGACTTCTCACCACTCGGCAGGAATTTTCAAACTTAGGCGAGTACAGGACTACAGCTAAGCCCCCGAGTGGGAGGGCTGCTCACCACTCGGTAGGATTTCTCAAACTTAGGCGAGTACTAGACTGCAGCTAAGCCTCCGAGTGGGAGGGATGCTCACCACTCGGTAGGATTTCTCAAACTTAGGCGAGTACTAGACTACAGCTAAGCCCCCGAGTGGGGGGGCTACTCACCACTCGGTAGGATTTCTCAAACATAGGCGAGTACTGGACTGCAGTTAAGCCCCCGAGTGGGTGGCACTCGATAGGATTTCTCAAACTTAGGCGAGTACTGGACTGCAGCTAAGCCCCTTAGTGGGAGGGCTGCTCACCACTCGGTAGGATTTCTCAAACTTAGGCGAGTACTAGACTACAGCTAAGCCTCCGAGTGGGAGGACTACTCACCACTCGGTAGGATTTCTCAAACTTAGGCGAGTTGTGCTCACCACAATCTCCTCCTTCTTCTTCTCGGTGCAACCCCCGGGGGGAAAAGGGTCGAGACCGACCCATACCATTTGGTAGGACTTTTTATCACTTAGGCGAGTACTGGACCGCAGCTAAGCCTCCGAGTGAGACACAAACTCACCACTCGATAGGATTTCTATCACTTAGGCGAATACTGGACTGCAGCTAAGCCCCCGAG
>NW_025231774.1:0-1199 GCF_018294505.1 Triticum aestivum | reverse complement strand
AGGCGAGTACTAGACTGCAGCTAAGCCCCCGAGTGGGAGGTCTGCTCACCACTCGGTAGGATTTCTCAAACTTAGGCGAGTACTGGACTGCAGCTAAGCCTCCGAGTGGGAGGACTTCTCACCACTCGGTAGGATTTCTCAAACTTAGGCGAGTGCTACTCACCACAATCTCGTCCTTCTTCTTGACGGTGCAACCCCTGGGGGAGGGGGAAAGGGTCGAGACCGACCCATACCGTTTGGTAGGACTTTTTATCACTTACGCTAGTACTGGACTGCACCTAAGCCTTCGAGTGAGAGACAGACTCACCACTCGGTAGGATTTTTATCACTTAGGCGAGTACTGGACTGCAGCTAAGCACCCGAGTGAGAGGATGACTCACCACTCGGTAGGGTTTTCAGACTTAGGCGAGTATCAGACTGTAGCTAAGTCCCCGAGTGGGAGGACTTCTCACCACTCGGCGGGAATTTTCAAACTTAGGCGAGTACAGGACTACAGCTAAGCCCCCGAGTGGGAGGGCTGCTCACCACTCGGTAGGATTTCTCAAACTTAGGCGAGTACTAGACTGCAGCTAAGCCTCCGAGTGGGAGGGATGCTCACCACTCGGTAGGATTTCTCAAACTTAGGCGAGTACTGGACTACAGCTAAGCCCCCGAGTGGGGGGGCTACTCACCACTCAGTAGGATTTCTCAAACATAGGCGAGTACTGGACTGCAGCTAAGCCCCCGAGTGGGTGGCACTCGATAGGATTTCTCAAACTTAGGCGAGTACTGGACTGCAGCTAAGACCCTTAGTGGGAGGGCTGCTCACCACTCGGTAGGATTTCTCAAACTTAGGCGAGTACTAGACTACAGCTAAGCCTCCGAGTGGGAGGACTACTCACCACTCGGTAGGATTTCTCAAACTTAGGCGAGTTGTGCTCACCACAATCTCGTCCTTCTTCTTGTCGGTGCAACCCCCGGGGGGAAAAGGGTCGAGACCGACCCATACCGTCTGGTAGGACTTTTTATCACTTAGGCGAGTACTGGACCGCAACTAAGCCTCCGAGTGAGAGACAAACTCACCACTCGGTAGGATTTCTATCACTTAGGCGAATACTGGACTGCAGCTAAGCCCCCGAGTGGGAGGGTTGCTCACCACTCGGTAGGATTTCTCAAACTTAGGCGAGTACTGGACTGCAGCTAAGCCTCCGAGTGGGAGG
>NW_025231773.1:9935-10752 GCF_018294505.1 Triticum aestivum | reverse complement strand
CGGCAAAAACTGGATGCACTTCGTGTACAAAACGGACAATCTCTTTCAAAGTATCAGGATTTCATACGGAAACTCGTCTATTACAAAGGGATTTCATTTTTTAAAACTTATTTGAACTCCTGACTTTTTGTGTGTTCAAAATGCACCATTCAAAGCCACATCATCATTTTTCAATCCTTTCTGACTTCATTAGTTAAATTTCATGCATTTACTAATTATTTTGAGCTATAAGACCCTAAAATTGAAAAGCATTTCAAATCAACTCTGAAAAGGTTAAAAGTTGGCATGGTATCATCATTTCATCCACATAGCATGTGCAAGAATGTTGGGAGGGTTACGGCAAAAACTGGATGCAATTCGTGTACAAAACGGACAATCTCTTTCAAAGTATCAGGATTTCATACGGAAACTCGTCTGTTACAAAGCGATTTCATTTTTTAAAACTTATTTGAACTCCTGAGTTTTTGTGTGTTCAAAATTCACCATTCAAAGCCACATCATCATTTTTCAATACTTTCTGACTTAATTCGTTATTTTTCATGCATTTACTAATTATTTTGTGCTATAAGACCCTAAAATTGAAAAGCATTTCAAATGAACTCTGAAAGGGTTGAAAGTTGGCATGGTATCATCATTTCATCCACATTGCATGTGCAAGAAAGTTGGGAGGGTTACGGCAAAAACTGGATGCACTTCGTGTACAAAACGGACAATCTTTTTCAAAGTATCAGGATTTCATACGGAAACTCGTCTGTTACAAAGGGATTTCATTTTTTAAAACTTATTTGAACTCCTGACTTTTTGTGTGTTCAAAATG
>NW_025231773.1:3531-4150 GCF_018294505.1 Triticum aestivum | reverse complement strand
TTCAAAGTATCAGGATTTCATACGAAAACTCGTTTGGTACAAAGGGATTTCATTTTTTAAAACTTATTTGAACTCCTGACTTTTTGTGTGTTCAAAATGCACCATTCAAAGCCACATCATCATTTTCTATCCTTTCTGACTTCATTTGTTATTTTTCATGCATTTACTAATTATTTTAAGCTATAAGACCCTAAAATTGAAATGAATTTCAAATGAACTCTGAAAAGGTTGAAAGTTGGCATGGTATCATCATTTCATCCACATAGCATGTGCAAGAAAGTTGGGAGGGTTGCGGCAAAAACTGGATGCACTTCGTGTACAAAACGGACAATCTCTTTCAATGTATCAGGATTTCATACGGAAACTCGTCTATTACAAAGGGATTTCATTTTTTTAAACATATTTGAACTCCTGACTTTTTGTGTGTTCAAAATGCACCATTCAAAGCCACATCATCATTTTTCAATCCTTTCTGACTTCATTTGTTGTTTTTCATGCATTTACTAATTATTCTGAGCTATAAGACCCTAAAATTGAAAAGCATTTCAAATGAACTCTGAATAGGTTGAAAGTTGGCATGGTATCATCATTTCATCCACATAGCATGTGCAAGAAAGTT
>NW_025231773.1:1202-2150 GCF_018294505.1 Triticum aestivum | reverse complement strand
AAGTATCAGGATTTCATACGGAAACTCGTCTGTTACAAAGGGCTTTCATTTTTTAAACTTATTTGAACTCCTGACTTTTTGTGTGTTCAAAATGCACCATTCAAAGCCACATCATCATTTTTCAATCCTTTCTGACTTCATTTGCTTTTTTTACATGCATTTACTAATAAGTTTGAGCTATAAGACCCTAAAATTGAAAAGCATTTCAAATGAACTCTGAAAAGGTTGAAAGTTGGCATGGTATCATCATTTCATCCACATAGCATGTGCAAGAAAGTTCAGAGGGTTACGGCAAAAACTGGATGCACTTCGTGTACAAAACGGACAATCTCCTTCAAAGTATCAGGATTTCATACGAAAACTCGTTTGGTACAAAGGGATTTCATTTTTTAAAACTTATTTGAACTCCTGACTTTTTGTGTGTTCAAAATGCACCATTCAAAGCCACATCATCATTTTCTATCCTTTCTGACTTCATTTGTTATTTTTCATGCATTTACTAATTATTTTAAGCTATAAGACCCTAAAATTGAAAAGAATTTCAAATGAACTCTGAAAAGGTTGAAAGTTGGCATGGTATCACCATTTCATCCACATAGCATGTGCAAGAAAGTTGGGAGGGTTGCGGCAAAAACTGGATGCACTATGTGTACAAACCAGACAATCTCTTTCAAAGTATCAGGATTTCATACGGAAACTCGTCTGTTACAAAGGGCTTTCATTTTTTAAACTTATTTGAACTCCTGACTTTTTGTGTGTTCAAAATGCACCATTCGAAGCCACATCATCATTTTTCAATCCTTTCTGACTTCATTTGTTTTTTTACATGCATTTACTAATAAGTTTGAGCTATAAGACCCTAAAATTGAAAAGCATTTCAAATGAACTCTGAAAAGGTTGAAAGTTGGCATGGTATCATCATTTCATCCACATAGCATGTGCAAGAAA
>NW_025231773.1:535-1192 GCF_018294505.1 Triticum aestivum | reverse complement strand
AAACTTATTTGAACTCCTGACTTTTTTTGTGTTCAAAATGCACCATGCAAAGCCACATCATCATTTTAAAAACTTTCTGACTTCATTTGTTGTTTTTCATGCATTTACTAATTATTTTGAGCTATAAGACCCTAAAATTGAAAAGCATTTCAAATGAACTCTGAATAGGTTGAAAGTTGGCATGGTTTCACCATTTCATCCACATAGCATGTGCAAGAAAGTTGGGAGGGTTACGGCAAAAACTGGATGCACTATGTGTACAAACCGGACAATCTCTTTCAAAGTATCAGGATTTCATACGGAAACTCGTCTGTTACAAAGGGCTTTCATTTTTTAAACTTATTTGAACTCCTGACTTTTTGTGTGTTCAAAATGCACCATTCAAAGCCACATCATCATTTTTCAATCCTTTCTGACTTCATTTGCTTTTTTTACATGCATTTACTAATAAGTTTGAGCTATAAGACCCTAAGATTGAAAAGCATTTCAAATGAACTCTGAAAAGGTTGAAAGTTGGCAAGGTATCATCATTTCATCCACATAGCATGTGCAAGAAAGTTCAGAGGGTTACGGCAAAAACTGGATGCACTTCGTGTACAAAACGGACAATCTCTTTCAAAGTATCAGGATTTCATACGAAAACTCGTTTGGTACAAA
>NW_025231773.1:0-525 GCF_018294505.1 Triticum aestivum | reverse complement strand
ATTTTTCAATCCTTTCTGACTTCATTTGTTTTTTTTACATGCATTTACTAATAAGTTTGAGCTATAAGACCCTAAAATTGAAAAGCATTTCAAATGAACTCTGAAAAGGTTGAAAGTTGGCAAGGTATCATCATTTCATCCACATAGCATGTGCAAGAAAGTTCAGAGGGTTACGGCAAAAACTGGATGCACTTCGTGTACAAAACGGACAATCTCTTTCAAAGTATCAGGATTTCATACGAAAACTCGTTTGGTACAAAGGGATTTCATATTTTAAAACTTATTTGAACTCCTGACTTTTTGTGTGTTCAAAATGCACCATTCAAAGCCACATCATCATTTTCTATCCTTTCTGACTTCCTTTGTTATTTTTCATGCATTTACTAATTATTTTAAGCTATAAGACCCTAAAATTGAAAAGAATTTCAAATGAACTCTGAAAAGGTTGAAAGTTGGCATGGTATCATCATTTCATCCACATAGCATGTGCAAGAAAGTTGGGAGGGTTGCGGCAAAAACTGGATG
>NW_025231772.1:9465-10753 GCF_018294505.1 Triticum aestivum | reverse complement strand
CACACGTAAGTTACTAGTATGAATTATCTTATGATCCCTTTGAGCCTGGGTGGCGGTCCGAAAAAAAACAGGCAAGTCCTGATAGACATCAGGTGCCTCAATCCACCCAGATGTGTGTTTAAGTTGCCACCTTAGATAAACCATTAAAATTATCAATCTCACATCTGTCATGGATATCACTCACCCAATCCACGTCTACTAGCATAGCATAGCATAATAAGCAAACGTAGAAGTAACTCCCAAGGTTTCATAAGTAACAGGTAATAGGTACTACCTCAATTCTACTTCCCAATCCCACAATTTAATTTAGATCCTAAACAATGCAAGTGTTTGAGGGTTTGATCTAATGCAATAAAACATGGGTTGTAGAAAAGATATGATCAAGTGTTACTTGCCTTGCTGATGATCCGCGAGTCCTAGGGTTTCGAAGTAACAAGCGGCGCATTCCGGGTAATCTATCGCAGACAAACAACAAGCATACAATAAGTACTCATCTAATGCACAGGGAAATCTCGAATAAAAGATCTAACCAGAGAGTTCAACTTAAGAACCCTGGTTGCAAAAGAAATCGAATCAAATAAAGCAACGAAAGTCAAACGACAAAAGAAAACAACTCGGTTCTAGCAAGTTGAAACTAGGTCAAAATTTTACTGTAGCAAAAGCTTGTTCAAGTTGATTAGACGGAACGGCGGTTTCGAGGCGAAACTCCAGGCATTTGAATCACCTGATTCCGATAAACGAGCAAGAAGATAGACTAGAAAGAAGATCGGATCTGAAATCACGATCGGAAGAATCGCGGAATAAATCCGACGAGAAAAGAGAACGACGAACGGTTAAACGAACGGACGTTCATTAACCTAGAAGAATCCGGTGATCACGTTCGTTAGGACGAACGGTCCGGCGAACGGTCCAAAGCAACTAAATCGGAAAAGAAAACAAATCCGATCTAGGGTTTCGGAGAAGAAAAACCGAACGAAAAACTGATGTAGAAAACCGGAACGGTTTAGAGAAGAAAAGAATCGGAACGATTAGAAGAAAACGATCCGAGAAAAGAAAAGGTGACGCGGCGCGGGGCTAGTACCTCGAAGAGCGAGGGCTCCGGCGGCGGCGTAAGGCGGCGGCGGTGTGTGCAAGGTGCGGCGGCGGCGCGGGTGTGGGGCGGCGG
Source organism: Triticum aestivum (assembly GCF_018294505.1). Lineage (NCBI taxonomy): Eukaryota > Viridiplantae > Streptophyta > Magnoliopsida > Poales > Poaceae > Triticum > Triticum aestivum. Next base: position 9,588 of record NW_025231772.1, on the reverse strand, counting down.
CGCGGGTGAGGGGTGGCGCGGTGAGGGGCGGAGGAGAGGAGAGGAGAGGAAAGGTGTTGGTTTGATGGTTTAGAGGGGGGGTGCTTGGGTATTTATATTGAGGAGGGGAGGGTTTTGCTTGGG
>NW_025231772.1:0-1222 GCF_018294505.1 Triticum aestivum | reverse complement strand
CACACGTAAGTTACTAGTATGAATTATCTTATGATCCCTTTGAGCCTGGGTGGCGGTCCGAAAAAAAACAGGCAAGTCCTGATAGACATCAGGTGCCTCAATCCACCCAGATGTGTGTTTAAGTTGCCACCTTAGATAAACCATTAAAATTATCAATCTCACATCTGTCATGGATATCACTCACCCAATCCACGTCTACTAGCATAGCATAGCATAATAAGCAAACGTAGAAGTAACTCCCAAGGTTTCATAAGTAACAGGTAATAGGTACTACCTCAATTCTACTTCCCAATCCCACAATTTAATTTAGATCCTAAACAATGCAAGTGTTTGAGGGTTTGATCTAATGCAATAAAACATGGGTTGTAGAAAAGATATGATCAAGTGTTACTTGCCTTGCTGATGATCCGCGAGTCCTAGGGTTTCGAAGTAACAAGCGGCGCATTCCGGGTAATCTATCGCAGACAAACAACAAGCATACAATAAGTACTCATCTAATGCACAGGGAAATCTCGAATAAAAGATCTAACCAGAGAGTTCAACTTAAGAACCCTGGTTGCAAAAGAAATCGAATCAAATAAAGCAACGAAAGTCAAACGACGAAAGAAAACAACTCGGTTCTAGCAAGTTGAAACTAGGTCAAAATTTTGCTGTAGCAAAAGCTTGTTCAAGTTGATTAGACGGAACGGCGGTTTCGAGGCGAAACTCCAGGCATTTGAATCACCTGATTCCGATAAACGAGCAAGAAGATAGACTAGAAAGAAGATCGGATCTGAAATCACGATCGGAAGAATCGCGGAATAAATCCGACGAGAAAAGAGAACGACGAACGGTTAAACGAACGGACGTTCATTAACCTAGAAGAATCCGGTGATCACGTTCGTTAGGACGAACGGTCCGGCGAACGGTCCAAAGCAACTAAATCGGAAAAGAAAACAAATCCGATCTAGGGTTTCGGAGAAGAAAAACCGAACGAAAAACTGATCTAGAAAACCGGAACGGTTTAGAGAAGAAAAGAATCGGAACGATTAGAAGAAAACGATCCGAGAAAAGAAAAGGTGACGCGGCGCGGGGCTAGTACCTCGAAGAGCGAGGGCTCCGGCGGCGGCGTAAGGCGGCGGCGGCGTGTGCAAGGTGCGACGGCGGCGCGGGTGTGGGGCGGCGGCGCGGGTGAGGGGTGGCGCGGTGAGGGGCGGAGGAGAGGAGAGGAGAGGAAAGGTGT
>NW_025231771.1:10049-10756 GCF_018294505.1 Triticum aestivum | reverse complement strand
TTGTCACCAAGATAACCATAAGTTACAAAACTCACAAAGAGAAGAACCAAACAAGAACCAACAATATAGTAAGAAGAGGCAGGGGAGGTATGCCAACAAATAGAGGAGTGAAACCTCCAACGGAGAAGAACCGTCATAACCTCCAACATTGAAAACATCATAGAAGATGCGAGTGAACTACGTTTTCAATGAACTCGAGCTTGTCACCAAGATGACCATAAGCTCCAAAACTCACAAAGAGAAGAACCAAACATGAACCAATAATATAGTAAGAAGAGGCAGGGGAGGTATGCCAACAAATAGCAGGGTGAAACCTCCAACTGAGAAGAACCGACATAACCTCCAACGTCAAAAACATCATAGAAGATGCGAGTGAACTCCGTTTTTGATGAACTCAAGCTTGTCACCAAGATGACTATAAGCTCCAAAACTCACAAAGAGAAGAACCAGACAAGAACCGATAATATAGCAAGAAGAGGCAGGGGAGGTATGCCAACAAATAGAGGAGTGAAACCTCCAACGGAGAAGAACCAGCATAACCTCCAACATCGAAAACATCATAGATGATGCGAGTGAGCTCCATTTTTTATGAACTCGAGCTTGTCACCAAGATGACTACAAGCTCCAAAACTCACAAAGAGAAGAAACAGACAAGAACCGATAATATGGCAAGAAGAGGCAGGGGAGGTATGCCAACAAATAGAGGT
>NW_025231771.1:9360-10039 GCF_018294505.1 Triticum aestivum | reverse complement strand
GTATGCCAACAAATAGAGGAGTGAAACCTCCAACTGAGAAGAACCGACATAACCTCCAACATCGAAAACATCATAGAAGATGCGAGTGAACTCCGTTTTTGATGAACTCGAGCTTGTCACTAAGATGACCATAAGCTCCAAAACTCACAAAGAGAAGAACCAAACAAGAACCGATAATATAGTAAGAAGAGGCAGGGGAGGTATGCCAACAAATAGAGGAGTGAAACCTCCAACTGAGAAGAACCTGCATAACCTCCAACATCGAAAACATCAAAGAAGATGCGAGTGAACTCCGTTTTCGATGAACTCGAGCTTGTCACCAAGATGAGCATAAGCTCCAAAACTCACAAAGAGAAGAACCAAACAATAACCAATAATATAGTAAGAAGAGGCAGGGGAGGTATGCCAACAAATAGAGGAGTGAAACCTCCAACTGAGAAGAACCGGCATAACCTCCAACATTGAAAGCATCATAGAAGATGCGAGTGAACTCCGTTTTCGATGAACTCGAGCTTGTCACCAAAATGACCATAAGCTCCAAAACTCACAAAGCGAAGAACCAAACAAGAACCGATAATATAGTAAGAAGTGGCAGGGGAGGTATGCCAACAAATACAGGAGTGAAACCTCCAACCGAGAAGAACCAGCATAACCTCCAATATCGAAAACATCATAGAAG
>NW_025231771.1:8608-9350 GCF_018294505.1 Triticum aestivum | reverse complement strand
AGAACCAATAATATAGAGGCAGGGGAGGTATGCCAACAAATAGAGGAGTGAAACCTCCAACTGAGAAAAACCGGCATAACCTCCAACATCGAAAACATCATTGAAGATGCGAGTGAACGCCGTTTTCGATGAACTCTAGCTTGTCACCAAGATGACCATAAGCTCCAAAACTCACAAAGAGAAGAACCAAAGAAGAACCAATAATATAGTAAGAAGAGGCAGGGGAGGTATGCCAACAAATAGAGGAGCGAAACCTCCAACTGAGAAGAACCGGCATAACCTCCAACATCGAAAACATCATAGAAGATGCGAGTGAACTCCATTTTTGATGAACTCGAGCTTGTCACCAAGATGACCATAAGCTCCAAAACTCACAAAGAGAAGAACCAGACAAGAACCGGTAATATAGTAAGAAGAGGCAGGGGAGGTATGCCAACAAATAGTGGTGTGAAACCTCCAACTGAGAAGAACCGACATAACCTCCAACATTGAAAACATCATAAAAGATGCGAGTGAACTCCGTTTTCGATGTACTCGAGCTTGTCACCAAGATGGCCATAAGCTCCAAAACTCACAAAGAGAAGAACCAATAATATAGTAAGAAGAGGCAGGGGAGGTATGCCAACAAATAGAGGAGTGAAACCTCCAACTGAGAAGAACCGGCATAACCTCCAACATCAAAAACATCATAGAAGATGTGAGTGAACTCCGTTTTTGATGAACTCGAGCTTGTCACCAAGAT
>NW_025231771.1:8012-8598 GCF_018294505.1 Triticum aestivum | reverse complement strand
GATGCGAGTGTACTCCGTTTTCGATGAACTCGAGCTTGTCACCAAGATGACCATAAGCTCCAAAACTCACAAAGAGAAGGACCAAACAAGAATCGATTATATAGTAAGAAGAGGCAGGGGAGGTACGCCAACAAATAGAGGAGTGAAACTTCCAACTGAGAAGAACCGGCATAACCTCCAACATCGAAAACATCATAGAAGATGCGAGTGAACTCCGTTTTTGATGAACTCGAGCTTGTCACCAAGATGACCATAAGCTCCAAAACTCACAAAGAGAAGAACCAAACAAGAACCAATAATATAGTAAGAAGAGGCAGGGGAGGTATGCCAAGAAATAGAGGAGTGAAACCTCCAACTGAGAAGAACCGACATAACCTCCAACATCGAAAACATCATAGAAGATGCGAGTGAACTCCGTTTTGGATGAACTGGAGCTTGTCACCAAGATGACCATAAGCTCCAAAACTCGCAAAGAGAAGAACCAAACAATAACCGATAATATAGTAAGAAGAGGCAGGGGAGGTATGCCAACAAATAGAGGAGTGAAACCTCCAATTGAGAAGAACCGTCATAACCTCCAACATCG
>NW_025231771.1:7110-8002 GCF_018294505.1 Triticum aestivum | reverse complement strand
AAAACATCATACAAGATGCGAGTGAACTCCGTTTTCGATGAACTCGAGCTTGTCACCAAGATGACCATAAGCTCCAAAACTCACAAAGAGAAGAACCAAACAACAACCGATAATATAGTAAGAAGAGGCAGGGGAGGTATGCCAACAAATAGAGGAGTGAAACCTCCAACCGAGAAGAACCGGCGTAAGCTCCAACATCGAAAATATCATAGAAGATGCGAGTGAACTGTGTTTTCGATGAACTCGATCTTGTCACCAAGATGACCATAAGCTCCAAAACTCACAAAGAGAAGAACCAAACAAGTACCAATAATATAGTAAGAAGAGGCAGGGGAGGTATGCCAACAAATAGAGGAGTGAAACCTCCAACCGAGAAGAACCGACGTAAGCTCCAACATCGAAAATATCATAGAAGATGCGAGTGAACTCCGTTTTTGATGAACTCGAGCTTGTCACCATGATGACCATAAGCTCCAAAACTCACAAAGAGAAGAACCAAACAGGTACCAATAATATAGTAAGAAGAGGTAGGTGAGGTATGCCAACAAATAGAGGAGTGAAACCTCCAACTGAGAAGATCTGGCATAACCTCCAACATTGAAAACATCATAGAAGATGCGAGTGAACTCCGTTTTCGATGAACTCGAGCTTGTCACCAAGATGAACATAAGATCCAAAACTCACAAAGAGAAGAACCAAACAAGAACCAATAATATAGTAAGAAGAGGCATGGGAGGTATGCCAACAAATAGAGGAGTGAAACCTCCAACTGAGAAGAACCGGCATAACCTCCAACATCGAAAACATCATAGAAGATACGAGTGAACTCCGTTTTCGATGAACTCGAGCTTGTCACCAAGATGACCATAAGCTCCAAAACTCACAAAGAGAA
>NW_025231771.1:6509-7100 GCF_018294505.1 Triticum aestivum | reverse complement strand
GAGTGAACTCCGTTTTCGATGAAATCGAGCTTGTCACCAAAATGACCATAAGCTCCAAAACTCACAAAGAGAAGAACCAAACAAGAACCAATTTATATAGTAAGAAGAGGCAGGGGAGGTATGCCAACAAATAGAGAAGTGAAACATCCAACTGAGAAGAACCGGCATAACCTGCAACATCGAAAACATCATAGAAGATGCTAGTGAACTCCATTTTCGATTAACTCGAGCTTGTCACCAAGATGACCATAAGCTAAAAAATTCACAAAGAGAAGAACCAAACAACAACCAATAATATAGTAAGAAGAGCTAGGGGAGGTATGCCAACAAATAGAGGAGGGAAACCTCCAACTGAGAAGAACCGGCATAACCTCCAACATCGAAAACATCATAGAAGATACGAGTGAACTCCGTTTTCGATGAACTCGAGCTTGTCACCAAGATGACCATAAGCTCCAAAACTCACAAAGAGAAGAACCAAACAAGAACCGATAATATAGTAAAAAGAGGTATGGGAGGTATGCCAACAAATAGAGGAGTGAAACCTCCAACTGAGAAGAACCGGCATAACCTCCAACATCGAAAACATCA
>NW_025231771.1:5905-6499 GCF_018294505.1 Triticum aestivum | reverse complement strand
CTTGTCACCAAAATGACCATAAGCTCCAAAACTCACAAAGAGAAGAACCAAACAAGAACCAATTTATATAGTAAGAAGAGGCAGGGGAGGTATGCCAACAAATAGAGAAGTGAAACCTCCAACTGAGAAGAACCGGCATAACCTGCAACATCGAAAACATCATAGAAGATGCGAGTGAACTCCATTTTCGATGAACTCGAGCTTGTCGCCAAGATGACCATAAGCTCCAAAACTCACAAAGAGAAGAACCAAACAACAACCAATAATATAGTAAGAAGAGCTAGGGGAGGTATGCCAACAAATAGAGGAGTGAAACCTCCAACTGAGAAGAACCGGCATAACCTCCAACATCGGAAACATCATAGAAGATGCGAGTGAACTCCGTTTTCGATGAACTTGAGCTTGTCACCAAGATGACCACAAGCTCCAAAACTCACAAAGAGAAGAACCAAACAAGAACCCATAATATAGTAAGAAGAGGCAGGGGAGGTATGTCAACAAATAGAGGAGTGAAACCTCTAACTGAGAAGAACCGGCATAACCTCCAACATCGAAAACATCATAGAAGATGCGAGTGAACTCCGTTTCCGATGA
>NW_025231771.1:4846-5895 GCF_018294505.1 Triticum aestivum | reverse complement strand
GGGAGGTACGCCAACAAATAGAGGAGTGAAACCTCCAACTGAGAAGAACCGGCATAACCTCCAACATCGAAAACATCATAGAAGATGCGAGTGAACTCCGTTTTCGATGAACTCGAGCTTGTCACCAAGATGACCATAAGCTCCAAAACTCACAAAGAGAAGGACCAAACAAGAACCGATAATATAGTAAGAAGAGGCAGGGGAGGTATGCCAACAAATAGAGGAGTGAAAACTCCAACCGAGAAGAACAGACATAAGCTCCAACATCGAAAACATCATAGAAGATGCGAGTGAACTCCGTTTTCGATGAACTCGAGCTTGTCACCAAGATGACCATAAGCTCCAAAACTCACAGAGAGAAGAACCAAACAAGAACCAATAATATAGTAAGAAGAGGCAGGGGAGGTATGCCAAGAAATAGAGGAGTGAAACCTCCAACTGAGAAGAACCAACATAACCTCCAACATCAAAAACATCATAGAAGATGCGAGTGAACTCCGTTTTCGATCAACTCGAGCTTGTCACCAAGATGACCATAAGCTCCAAAACTCACAAAGAGAAGAACCTAACAAGAACCAATAATATAGTAAGAAGAGGCAAGGGAGGTATGCCAACAAATAGAGGAGTGAAACCTCCAACTGAGAAGAACCGGCATAACCTCCAACATCGAAAACATCATAGAAGATGCGAGTGAACTCCGTTTTTGATGAACTCGAGCTTGTCACCAAGGTGACCATAAGCTCCAAAACTCACAAAGAGAAGAACCAAACAAGAACCAATAATATAGTAAGAAGAGGCAGGGGAGATATGCCAAGAAATAGAGGAGTGAAACCTCCAACTGAGAAGAACCGACATAACCTCCAACATCGAAAACATCATAGAAGATGCGAGTGAACTCCGTTTTTGATCAACTCGAGCTTGTCACCAAGATGACCATAAGCTCCAAAACTCACAAAGAGAAGAACCAAACAAGAACCAATAATATAGTAAGAAGAGGCAGGGGAAGTATGTCAACAAATAGAGGAGTGAAACCTCCAACTAAGAAGAAC
>NW_025231771.1:4250-4836 GCF_018294505.1 Triticum aestivum | reverse complement strand
GATGCGAGTGTACTCCGTTTTCGATGAACTCGAGCTTGTCACCAAGATGACCATAAGCTCCAAAACTCACAAAGAGAAGGACCAAACAAGAATCGATTATATAGTAAGAAGAGGCAGGGGAGGTACGCCAACAAATAGAGGAGTGAAACTTCCAACTGAGAAGAACCGGCATAACCTCCAACATCGAAAACATCATAGAAGATGCGAGTGAACTCCGTTTTTGATGAACTCGAGCTTGTCACCAAGATGACCATAAGCTCCAAAACTCACAAAGAGAAGAACCAAACAAGAACCAATAATATAGTAAGAAGAGGCAGGGGAGGTATGCCAAGAAATAGAGGAGTGAAACCTCCAACTGAGAAGAACCGACATAACCTCCAACATCGAAAACATCATAGAAGATGCGAGTGAACTCCGTTTTGGATGAACTGGAGCTTGTCACCAAGATGACCATAAGCTCCAAAACTCGCAAAGAGAAGAACCAAACAATAACCGATAATATAGTAAGAAGAGGCAGGGGAGGTATGCCAACAAATAGAGGAGTGAAACCTCCAATTGAGAAGAACCGTCATAACCTCCAACATCG
>NW_025231771.1:3348-4240 GCF_018294505.1 Triticum aestivum | reverse complement strand
AAAACATCATACAAGATGCGAGTGAACTCCGTTTTCGATGAACTCGAGCTTGTCACCAAGATGACCATAAGCTCCAAAACTCACAAAGAGAAGAACCAAACAACAACCGATAATATAGTAAGAAGAGGCAGGGGAGGTATGCCAACAAATAGAGGAGTGAAACCTCCAACCGAGAAGAACCGGCGTAAGCTCCAACATCGAAAATATCATAGAAGATGCGAGTGAACTGTGTTTTCGATGAACTCGATCTTGTCACCAAGATGACCATAAGCTCCAAAACTCACAAAGAGAAGAACCAAACAAGTACCAATAATATAGTAAGAAGAGGCAGGGGAGGTATGCCAACAAATAGAGGAGTGAAACCTCCAACCGAGAAGAACCGACGTAAGCTCCAACATCGAAAATATCATAGAAGATGCGAGTGAACTCCGTTTTTGATGAACTCGAGCTTGTCACCATGATGACCATAAGCTCCAAAACTCACAAAGAGAAGAACCAAACAGGTACCAATAATATAGTAAGAAGAGGTAGGTGAGGTATGCCAACAAATAGAGGAGTGAAACCTCCAACTGAGAAGATCTGGCATAACCTCCAACATTGAAAACATCATAGAAGATGCGAGTGAACTCCGTTTTCGATGAACTCGAGCTTGTCACCAAGATGAACATAAGATCCAAAACTCACAAAGAGAAGAACCAAACAAGAACCAATAATATAGTAAGAAGAGGCATGGGAGGTATGCCAACAAATAGAGGAGTGAAACCTCCAACTGAGAAGAACCGGCATAACCTCCAACATCGAAAACATCATAGAAGATACGAGTGAACTCCGTTTTCGATGAACTCGAGCTTGTCACCAAGATGACCATAAGCTCCAAAACTCACAAAGAGAA
>NW_025231771.1:2747-3338 GCF_018294505.1 Triticum aestivum | reverse complement strand
GAGTGAACTCCGTTTTCGATGAAATCGAGCTTGTCACCAAAATGACCATAAGCTCCAAAACTCACAAAGAGAAGAACCAAACAAGAACCAATTTATATAGTAAGAAGAGGCAGGGGAGGTATGCCAACAAATAGAGAAGTGAAACATCCAACTGAGAAGAACCGGCATAACCTGCAACATCGAAAACATCATAGAAGATGCTAGTGAACTCCATTTTCGATTAACTCGAGCTTGTCACCAAGATGACCATAAGCTAAAAAATTCACAAAGAGAAGAACCAAACAACAACCAATAATATAGTAAGAAGAGCTAGGGGAGGTATGCCAACAAATAGAGGAGGGAAACCTCCAACTGAGAAGAACCGGCATAACCTCCAACATCGAAAACATCATAGAAGATACGAGTGAACTCCGTTTTCGATGAACTCGAGCTTGTCACCAAGATGACCATAAGCTCCAAAACTCACAAAGAGAAGAACCAAACAAGAACCGATAATATAGTAAAAAGAGGTATGGGAGGTATGCCAACAAATAGAGGAGTGAAACCTCCAACTGAGAAGAACCGGCATAACCTCCAACATCGAAAACATCA
>NW_025231771.1:2143-2737 GCF_018294505.1 Triticum aestivum | reverse complement strand
CTTGTCACCAAAATGACCATAAGCTCCAAAACTCACAAAGAGAAGAACCAAACAAGAACCAATTTATATAGTAAGAAGAGGCAGGGGAGGTATGCCAACAAATAGAGAAGTGAAACCTCCAACTGAGAAGAACCGGCATAACCTGCAACATCGAAAACATCATAGAAGATGCGAGTGAACTCCATTTTCGATGAACTCGAGCTTGTCGCCAAGATGACCATAAGCTCCAAAACTCACAAAGAGAAGAACCAAACAACAACCAATAATATAGTAAGAAGAGCTAGGGGAGGTATGCCAACAAATAGAGGAGTGAAACCTCCAACTGAGAAGAACCGGCATAACCTCCAACATCGGAAACATCATAGAAGATGCGAGTGAACTCCGTTTTCGATGAACTTGAGCTTGTCACCAAGATGACCACAAGCTCCAAAACTCACAAAGAGAAGAACCAAACAAGAACCCATAATATAGTAAGAAGAGGCAGGGGAGGTATGTCAACAAATAGAGGAGTGAAACCTCTAACTGAGAAGAACCGGCATAACCTCCAACATCGAAAACATCATAGAAGATGCGAGTGAACTCCGTTTCCGATGA
>NW_025231771.1:1387-2133 GCF_018294505.1 Triticum aestivum | reverse complement strand
AACCAATAATATAGTAAGAAGAGGGAGGGGAGGTATGCCAACAAATTGAAACCTCCAACGGAGAGGAACCGGCATAACCTCCAACATCGAAAACATCATAGACGATGCGAGTGAACTCCGTTTTCGATGAACTCGAGCTTGTCACCAAGATGACCATCAGCTCCAAAACTCACAATGAGAAGAACCAAACAAGAACCGATAATATAGTAAGAAGAGGCAGGGGAGGTATGCCAACAAATAGAGGAGTGAAACCTCCAACTGAGAAGAACCGGCATAACCTCCAACATCGAAAACATCATAGAAGATGCGAGTGAACTCCGTTTTCGATGAACTCGAGCTTGTCACCAAGATGACCATAAGCTCCAAAACTCACAAAGAGAAGAAACAAACAAGAACCAATAATATAGTAAGAAGAGGCAGGGGAGGTATGCCAACAAATAGCGGAGCGAAACCTCCAACTGAGAAGAACCGACATAACCTCCAACGTCGAAAACATCATAGAAGATGCGAGTGAACTCCGTTTTCGATGAACTCAAGCTTGTCACCAAGATGACTATAAGCTCCAAAACTCACAAAGAGAAGAACCAGACAAGAACCGATAATATAGCAAGAAGAGGCAGGGGAGGTATGCCAACAAATAGAGGTGTGAAACATCCAACTGAGAAGAACCAGCATAACCTCCAACATCGAAAACATCATAGAAGATGCGAGTGACCTCTGTTTTCGATGTACTCGAGCTTGTCACC
>NW_025231771.1:577-1377 GCF_018294505.1 Triticum aestivum | reverse complement strand
ACTATAAGCTCCAAAACTCACAAAGAGAAGAACCAGACAAGAACCGATAATATAGCAAGAAGAGGCAGGGGAGGTATGCCAACAAATAGAGGTGTGAAACATCCAACTGAGAAGAACCGGCATAACCTCCAACATCGAAAACATCATAGAAGATGCGAGTGACCTCCGTTTTCGATGTACTCGAGCTTGTCACCAAGATGACCATAAGCTCCAAAACTCACAAAGAGAAGAACCAAACAAGAACCAATAATATAGTAAGAAGAGGCAGGGAAGGTATGCCAACAAATAGAGGAGTGAAACCTCCAACTGAGAAGAACCGGCATAACCTCCAACATCGAAAACATCATAGAAGATGCGAGTGAACTCCGTTTTCGATGAACTCGAGCTTGTCAGCAAGATGACCATAAGCTCCAAAACTCACAAAGAGAAGAACCAAACAAGAATCGATAATATAGTAAGAAGAGGGAGGGGAGGTATGCCAACAAATAGAGGAGTGAAACATCCAACTGAGAAGAACCGGCATAACCTCCAACATCGAAAACATCATAGAAGATGCGAGTGACCTCCGTTTTCGATGTACTCGAGCTTGTCACCAAGATGACCATAAGGTCCAAAACTCACAAAGAGAAGAACCAGACAAGAACCGATAATATAACAAGAAGAGGCAAGGAAGGTATGCCAACAAATAGAGGTGTGAAACCTCCAACAGAGAAGAACCGGCATAACCCCCAACATCGAAAATATCATAGAAGATGCGAGTGACCTCCGTTTTCGATGTACTCGAGCTTGTCACCAAGATG
>NW_025231771.1:0-567 GCF_018294505.1 Triticum aestivum | reverse complement strand
CATCAAACTGAGAAGAACCGGCATAACCTCCAACATCGAAAACATCATAGAAGATGCGAGTGACCTCCGTTTTCGATGTACTCGAGCTTGTCACCAAGATGACCATAAGGTCCAAAACTCACAAAGAGAAGAACCAGACAAGAACCGAGAATATAGCAAGAAGAGGCAAGGAAGGTATGCCAACAAATAGAGGTGTGAAACATCCAACTGAGAAGAACCGGCATAACCTCCAACATCGAAAACATCATAGAAGATGCGAGTGACCTCCGTTTTCGATGTACTCGAGCTTGTCACCAAGATGACCATAAGCTCCAAAACTCACAAAGAGAAGAACCAAACAAGAACCAATAATATAGTAAGAAGAGGGAGGGGAGGTATGCCAACAAATTGAAACCTCCAACGGAGAAGAACCAGCATAACCTCCAACATCGAAAACATCATAGACGATGCGAGTGAACTCCGTTTTCGATGAACTCGAGCTTATCACCAAGATGACCATCAGCTTCAAAACTCACAATGAGAAGAACCAAACAAGAACCGATAATATAGTAAGAAGAGGCAGGGGAG
>NW_025231770.1:0-10763 GCF_018294505.1 Triticum aestivum | reverse complement strand
CAATATAGCCGATATCTGCAACCATGTGCACACAAAACTGCAAGAGGATGCATTCATGTTCTTTGTGCAAGAGTCTGAAACGGGATAAGTGCAAGTTAGTGGTTCATACTCTAGCCACATAATGCAGAGATATGTAAACATAACACACTGCTTTGTTTTTCAGTAGAACACGAACGGCTTCCCACGGCATGTGTTTGGGACAAAAAAAATACATAAAAAGGAGCCGCATTGTTGAATAACAGAATCAATACTTAAGATCATAGAAAGTCTCGACATACATATATCCTGGGAACAAGAACGGTGAAAAACAGGCATAATGACAACAAGTCCATGCAGCACCCCAAACCTCCAGAATACACAAGCATGATCAAATCTTAAAGATGATTAATCGGCCCATCAGTCAAACAGGGACTTCAGTTGAAAAGCCTGGTCGAATCTTAAAGGTATATCATCATCATCGTCAGAACCATTAGAGCATGGGGACTTCTTACTTCTATGCTTCAAGAGCATGACGTATCATCAGAAGCCTTGTGTGATCATCGTCAGCATCATGTTCATCATCATCATCATCATCGTAATCGTCGTCATCGGAATAGTAAGAATCACCAAAACAAGCTTCCCGCTGAATGGTGGTTTTGACCATGATACCATTTCGATCATCAGAAATCTTTTCCTTGGATAGAATTAAGTCAGGGCCCGTCAGTAGCCCATCAGAGAGTGAAGAGCTTCTTACTTGGAAACTTGAACTTTCATAATAACCTGTCATAGAGTAGTCATAATTCAAACTACATGTGAACTTGGGTTGCGTAACTTTCGGTTGGACGCAGACAACTGAGATAGCATATCCAAAAGGCTCTGAGTCCATGTTGAGCAGGAAAATATAGTTGGTCCTCCTACTGCGGCATCGCAGAACATGTAAGCCTTGTTTGAAGCGGAGAGACAACGAGTCAAAATCTTAGAGGACTGTTGATGGACAGCTATGCTTGAAGGTGAGATGGTCCAGGAGCAGGGGTATCAGCACAACATAGCTGCAGCCGGGAATTGGGCAGAAGCATGGGGCAGTCGGGCATACTTGCTCGTGTCTTTCTTTCTGATAGTAGGCAAGACCCTCTCTGCATCCATACTTGGCATTGCAGCAAGGAACTGCGACTGACTGGATGACATGTTCCATTATAGCGCAGCGCTTGAAGGAAGTTTCAATGCAACATTCGTGGCACTTCTTGTCAAGTATCTTGTTATGGCAGGACCTGGATAGGATGTGCCCCTCAGAACACTGCAGAAACCAAACAATTAATTGGGTCTCCGTGAGAATACCATTTAACATAAATACAAAAGGAAAATAGTACTACTACACAACAAGAAGATAGGTTACTGCTACACATTCCAATACTTCAGCTACCATAGCTATTATGTCGTTGCAGAAGAAACAGTTTCGTTCCAAGTAGAAATACATCCAACGGTAGATTCATCGGAGCTCTTCTTTTATTTTGAGCTTTATATAATAAATAAATGAGAGGTTGAAGACAAGTCAATATGTACATATACTTGGCACATTTACTTGATATATCGCATTGTTGAGGGGCTCAAAGCAGACAGGCACTTGAGGGTGTCCTTCAATATTCTGACATTCATCCAAGGTTCTTTCTCTAGCCAATCTCTCTTGTCGGATTCACTAGCGTCCATGACCAACAAAACTCAAGTGTACCAGCACAAACTTGCTTGCTGTGTGCTGCTGGTCTTTCAGACAGGAACCGAGATCCAAAACTACTATTAATCAGCAAAATCTCACCGCTCCGTTCTCCTGTTCCACAAGATAAAAGTCATGGAAATGCAAGCTTACACTAGTAAGCATAATAAGCTAGAAAAACAATTGTTTTGGGGCAAAACAGCAAGAGGAAAAGCAACCAAGCAAGCATTTCTTGTTCACTGCTATTTCACATCTGTTATTTTTCTCGTTTCGCGAAACAAAATATTGAACCGCTTTCACATCTGTAATAAGAGTAGCAGTGATGCATATGCGACTGAAAAACAAGAAATTTTATTCCGATTCAAAGATGAGCAATGGCGAAGCAGTGTGGCCTCGGATCGAGAGGAATGCAGCCGTACATGAACTAGCACCTGGTCGCCCTCGGGGTCTGTCAACTGCAGGACCTAGTCGCTGTTGAAAATATGCCCTAGAGGCAATAATAAATTAGTTATTATTATATTTCCTTGTTCGTGATAATCGTTTATTATCCATGCTAGAATTGTATTGATAGGAAACTCAAATACATGTGTGGATACATAGACAACACCATGTCCCTAGTAAGCCTCTAGTTGACTAGCTCGTTGATCAATAGATGGTTACAGTTTCCTGAGCATGGACATTGGATGTCGTTGATAACGGGATCACATCATTAGGAGAATGTTGTGATGGACAAGACCCAATCCTAAGCCTGGCACAAGATCGTATAGTTCTTATGCTGAAGCTTTTCTAATGTCAAGTATCATTTCCTTAGACCATGAGATTGTGCAACTCCTGGATACCGTAGGAATGCTTTGGGTGTACCAAACGTCACAACGTAACTGGGTGGCTATAAAGGTACACTACAGGTATCTCCGAAAGTGTCTGTTGGGTTAGCACGAATCGAGACTGGGATTTGTCACTCCGTGTAAACGGAGAGGTATCTCTGGGCCCACTCGGTAGGACATCATCATAATGTGCACAATGTGATCAAGGAGTTGATCACGGGATGATGTGTTACGGAACGAGTAAAGAGACTTGCCGGTAACGAGATTGAACAAGGTATCAGGATACCAACGATTGAATCTCGGGCAAGTATCGTACCGATAGATAAAGGGAATTGAATACGGGATTGATTGAATCCTTGACATCGTGGTTCATCCGATGAGATCATCGTGGAACATGTGGGAGCCAACATGGGTATCCAGATCCCGCTGTTGGTTATTGGCCGAAGAGTTGTCTCGGTCATGTCTACGTGTCTCCCGAACCCGTAGGGTCTACACACTTAAGGTTCGATGACGCTAGGGTTATAGGGAATAGATGTACGTGGTTACCGAATGTTGTTCGGAGTCTCGGATGAGATCCGGAACGTCACGAGGAGTTTCGGAATGGTACGGAGGTAAAGATTTATATATGGGAAGTCATCATACGGCCACCGGAATAATTCAGGGGTTACCGGTATTGTACCGGGACCACCGGAGGGGTTCTGGGGTTCCACCGGGAGGGTCCACCTGCCCCGGAGGGCCCTATGGGCTATATGTGGAGAGGGACCAACCCCTTAGTGGGCTGGGCGCCTCCCCCCTAGGGCCCATGCACCTTGGGTTGTGGGGAACCCTAAAGGGGGCGCCCCCCTTGCCTTGCGGGGGAAGGCACCCCCCCTTGGCCGCCGCCCCTCCTCAGATTGGATCTGAGGGGCCGGCCCCCCTCTCCCTTGCCCCTATATATATGTGGGGGTTGGGAGGGCAGCCGCACCCAAGTTTTGGCATAGCCCTCCCCCTCTCCCAAGTCCTCCTCTTCTCCTACGGTGCTTGGCGAAGCCCTGCAGGATTGCCACGCTCCTCCACCACCACCATGCCGTCGTGCTGCTGCTGGATGGAGTCTTCCCCAACCTCTCCTTCTCCCCTTGCTGGATCAAGGCGTAGGAGACGTCACCGGGCTGTACGTGTGTTGAACGCGGAGGTGCCGTCCGTTCGGCACTAGGATCATCGGTGATTTGGATCACGACAAGTACGACTCCATCAACCCCGTTCACTTGAACGCTTCCGCTTAGCGATCTACAAGGGTATGTAGATGCACTCTCCTTCCCCTCGTTGCTGGTTTATCCATAGATAGATCTTGGTGACACGTAGGAAAATTTTGAATTTATGCTACGTTCCCCAACAGTGGCATCATGAGCTAGGTCTATTGCGTAGATTCCATGCATGAGTAGAACACAAAGTAGTTGTGGGCGTTGATTTTGTTCAATATGCTTACCGTTACTAGTCCAATCTTGATTCTGCAGCATTGTGGGATGAAGCGGCCCGGACCGACCTTACACATACACTTACGTGAGACAGGTTCCACCGACTGACATGCACATGTTGCATAAGGTGGCTAGCGGGTGCCAGTCTCTCCCACTTTAGTCGGATCGGATTCGATGAAAAGGGTCCTTATGAAGGGTAAATAGCAATTGGAATATCACGTTGTGGTTTTGCGTAGGTAAGAAACGTTCTTGCTAGAAACCCATAGCAGCCACGTAAAACATGCAAACAACAATTAGAGGACGTCTAACTTGTTTTTGCAGGGTATGCTATGTGATGTGATATGGCCAAGAAGAATGTGATGAATGATATGAGATGTATGAGATTGATCATATTCTTGTAATAGGAATCACGACTTGCATGTCGATGAGTATGACAACCGGCAGGAGCCATAGGAGTTGTCTTAATTTATTTATGACCTGCGTGTCAACATAAACGTCATGTAATTACTTTACTTTATTGCTAACCGTTAGCTGTAGTAGTAGAAGTAATAGTTGGCGAGACAACTTCATGAAGACACGATGATGGAGATCATGGTGTCATGCCGGTGACGATGATGATCATGGAGCCCCGAAGATGGAGATCAAAAGGAGCAAAGTGATGATGGCCATATCATGTCACTATTTGATTGCAGGTGATGTTTATCATGTTTATACATCTTATTTGCTTAGAACGACGGTAGTAAATAAGATGATCCCTCATTAAAATTTCAAGAAAGTGTTCCCCCTAACTGTGCACCGTTGCGAAAGTTCGTCGTTTCGAAGCACCACGTGATGATCGGGTGTGATAGATTCTTACGTTCACATACAACGGGTGTAAGCCAGATTTACACACGCAAAACACTTAGGTTGACTTGACGAGCCTAGCATGTACAGACATGGCCTCGGAACACAAGAGACCGAAAGGTCGAGCATGAGTCATATGGTAGATACAATCAACATGAAGATGTTCACCGATGATAACTAGTCCGTCTCACGTGATGATCGGACACGGCCTAGTTGACTCGGATCATGTAATCACTTAGATGACTAGAGGGATGTCTATCTGAGTGGGAGTTCATAAGATGAACTTGTTTATCATGAACATAGTCAAAAGGTTTTTGCAAAGTATGTCATAGCTCGCGCTTTAGTTCTACTATTTTAGATATGTTCCTAGAGAAAATATAGTTGAAAGTTGATAGTAGCAATTATGCGGACAGTAGAAGGCTTATGTCCTTAATGCACCGCTCGGTGTGCTGGACCTCGAACGTGGTCTGTGGATGTTGTGAACATCTTACATACACGTTTTGATGACTACATGATAGTTCGGTAATGTTAAATGGTTTAGAATTGAGGCACCAAAGAAATTTTTGAAATGTCGCGAATGTTTCGAGGGCTGAAATTGGGATTTTAGGCTCGTGCCCACGTCAAGAGGTATAAGACCTCCAACGATTTTCTTAGCCTGCAAACTAAGGGAGAAAAGCTCAATCATTGAGCTTGTGCTCAGATTATCTGAGTACAACAATCACTTGAATCGAGTGGGAGTTGATCTTCCAGATAAGATAGTGATGTTTCTCCAAAGTCATTGCCACCAAGCTGCGAGAGCTTCGTGATGAACTATGAAATATCAGGGATAGATATGATGATCCTTGAGATATTCGCGATGCTTGACACCACGAAAGTAGAAGTCAAGTAGGAGCATCAATTGTTGATGGGTAGTTAAAAACCACTAGTTTCAAGAAGGGCAAGGGCTAGAAAGGGATACTTCATGAAACGACAAGTCAGTTGCTGCTCAAGTGAAGAAACCCAAAGTTGAACCCAAGCCCGAGACTAAGTGCTTCTGTAATAAGGGGAACAACCACTAGAGCAGAATTACCCTAGATATTTGGTAGATGAGAAGGCTGGCAAGGTCGATAGTAGTATATTGGATATACATTATGTTAATGTGTACTTTACTAGTACTCCTAGTAGCACCAGGGTATTAGATACCGGTTCGGTTGCTAAGTGTTAGTAACTCGAAAGAAAAGGCTGCGGAGTAAACGGAGACTAGCTAAAGATGAGCTGGCGATATGTGTTGGAAGTTTTTCCAAGCTTGATGTGATCAAGCATCGCACGCTCCCTCTACCATCGAGATTGGTGTTAAACCTAAGTAATTGTTATTTGGTGTTTGCGTTGAGCATAGACATGATTGGATTATGTCTATCGCAATACGGTTATTCATTTAAGGAGAATACGGTTTACTTTGTTTATTTGAATAATACCTTCAATGGTCTTGCACCTAAAATGAATGGTTTATTGAATCTCGATCATAATGATACACATGTTCATGCCAAAAGATATAAGATAGTAATGATAGTACCACCTACTTGTGGCACTGCCATGTAAGTCATATTGGTATAAAACACATGAAGAAGCTCCATGTTGATGGATCTTTGGACTCACTCATTTTTGAAAAGATTGAGACATGTGAACCATGTCTATTGGTATATACGCATGAAGAAACTCCATGCAGATGGACCGTTTGGACTCACTTGATTTTGAATCGCTTGAGACATGCAAATCATACCACATGGGCAAGATGACTTAAAGCTTCGGTTTCAGTAAAATGGAATAAGAAAGCAACTTGTTGGAAGTAACACATTTTGATGTGTGCAGTCCAATGAGTGCTGAGGCACGCAGTGGATATCTTTATGCTCTTACTTCACAGATGATTTGAGTAGATACTGAGTATGTTTACTTGATGAAACACAAGTCTGAATTATTGAATGGTTCAAGTAATTTCAGAATGAAGTTGAAGATCGTCGTGATAAGAGGATAAAATATCTATGATATGATCATAGAGATGAATATCTGAGTTGCAAGTTTGGTATGCAATTGAGACATTGTGGAAATTATTTCATGACTAGGACCGCCTGGAACGCCATAGTGTAATGGTGTGTCCGAACATCATAACTGCACCCTATTGGATATGATGCATACCATGATGTCTCTTATCGAACTACCACGATAGTTTATGGGTTAGGCATTAGAGACAACCACATTCACTTTAAATAGGGCACCACGCAATTCCGTTTTGAGTCAACATCGTATGAACTATGGTTCATAGAAACCTAAGCTGTCGTTTCTTAAAAGTTTGGGGCTGCGACGCTTATGTGAAAAAGTTTCAGGCTGATAAGCTCGAACCCAAAGCGGATGAATGCATCTTCTTAGAATACCTAAAACAGTTGGGTATACCTTCTGTCTCAGATCCGAAAGCAATAGGGATTGTTTCTAGAATCGGGTCCTTTCTCGAGGAAAAGTTTCTCTCAAAAGAATTGAGTGGGAGGATGGTGAAGACTTGATGAGGTTATTGAACCGTCACTTCAACTGGTGTATAGCAGGGCACAAAGAGTTGTTCCTGTGGCACCTACACCAATTGAAGTGGAAGCTTATGATAGTGATCATGAGACTTCGGATCAAGTCACTCCCGAACCTCGTAGGACGACAAGGATGCGTACTACATCAGAGTGGTATCTAATCTTGTCTTGGAAGTTATGTTGCTAGACAACAATGAACCTACGACCTATGGAGAAGCGATGGTGGGCCCGGATTCTGACGAATGGCTCGAGGCCATAAAATCCGAGAGAGGATCCATGTATGAAAACAAAGTATAGACTTTGGAAGAACTACTTGATGGTCATAAGGCTGTTGGGTGCAAATGGATTTTTAAAAGGAAGATGGACAATGATGGTAAATGTCACCATTAAGAAACTCGACTTGTCGTTAAGTTTCCCGACAAGTTCAAGGAGTTGACTACGGTGAGACTTTCTCACTCGTAGCGATGCTAAGAGTCTGTTGGAATTATATTAGCAGTCACTGCATTATTTATGAAATCTTACAGATAGGGTGTCAAAACATTGTTTCCTCACGATTTTCTTGAGGAAAGGTTGTATGTGATACAACCAGAAGGTTTTAACAATCCTGAAAGATGCTAACAAGCATGCGAAGCTCCAGCAATCCTTCTAAGGACTGGAGTAAGCATCTCGGAGTTGGAATATATGCTTTGATGATGATCAAAGATTTTGGGTTTATACAGAGTTTATGAGAAACTTGTATTTCCAAAGAAGTGAGTGGGAGCACTATAGAATTTCTGATGAGTATATGTTGTTGATATATTGTTAATCGGAAATGATATAGAATTTCTGGAAAGCATGCAGAGTTATTTGAAAAGTGTTTTTAATGAAAAACCTGGATTAGGCTACTTGAGTATTGAGCATTAAGATCTATAAG
The DNA here is from genome assembly GCF_018294505.1 of Triticum aestivum. NCBI lineage: Eukaryota > Viridiplantae > Streptophyta > Magnoliopsida > Poales > Poaceae > Triticum > Triticum aestivum. Next base: position 2,493 of record NW_025231770.1, on the reverse strand, counting down.
GATAGATCAAAACGCTTAATAATACTTTCAAATGAATACATACCGTGACAAGATTTTGAAGGAGTTCAAAATGGATCAGCAAAGAAAGAGTTCTTGGCTGTGTTATAAGGTGTGAACATTGAGTAAGACTCGAAACCTGACCGCGGCAGAATAGAGAGAAAGGACGAAGGTCGTCCCCTATGCTTTGGATGTAGGCTCTACAGTATGCTGTGCTGTGTACCGCACCTGAAGTGTGCCTTGCCATGAGTCAGTCAAGGGGTACAAGAGTGATCCAAGAATGGATCACAGCACAGCGGTCAAAATTATCCTTAGTAATTAGTGGGCTAAGGAATTTTCTCGATTATGGAGGTGGTAAAAGAGTTCGTCGTAAAGGGTTACGCCGATGCAAACTTTGACACTAATCCAGATTATTCTGAGTAGTAAACTGGATTCGTATAGTAGAACAGTTATTTTGAATAGCTCCAAATAGAGCGTGGTAGCTGCATCTAGGAGATGACATAGAGATTTGTAAAGCACACACGGATCTGAAAGGTTCAGACCGGTTGACTATAACATCTCTCACAAGCATAACATGATCAAACCTAGAACTCATTGAGTGTTAATCACATGGTAATGTGAACTACATTATTGACTCTAGTAAACTCTTTGGCTGTTAGTCACATGGGGATGTGACCTTGAGTGTTAATCACATAGCGATGTGAACTGGATTATTGACTCTAGTGCAAGTGGGAGACTGTTGGAAATATGCCCTAGAGGCGATAATAAATTAGTTATTATTATATTTCCTTGTTTGTGATAATCGTTTATTATCCATGCTAGAATTGTATTGATAGAAAACTCAGATACATGTGTGGATACATAGACAACACCATGTCCCTAGTAAGCCTCTAGTTGACTAGCTCGTTGATCAATAGATGGTTACGGTTTCCTGACCATGGACATTGGATGTCGTTGATAACGGGATCACATCATTAGGAGAATGATGTGATGGACAAGACCCAATCCTAAGCCTAGCACAAGATCGTATAGTTCATATGCTGAAGCTTTTCTAATGTCAAGTATCATTTCCTTAGACCATGAGATTGTGCAACTCCCGAATACCGTAGGAATGCTTTGGATGTACCAAACCTCACAACATAACTGGGTGGCTATAAAGGTACACTACAGGTATCTCCGAAAGTGTCTGTTGGGTTGGCATGAATCGAGACTGGGATTTGTCACTCCGTGTAAACGGAGAGGTATCTCTGGGCCCACTCGGTAGGACATCATCATAATGTGCACAATGTGATCAAGGAGTTGATCACGGGATGATGTGTTACGGAACGAGTAAAGATACTTGCCGGTAACGAGATTGAACAAGGTATCAGGATACCGACGATCGAATCTCGGGCAATTATCGTACCGATAGATAAAGGGAATTGAATACGGGATTGATTGAATCCTTGACATCGTGGTTCATCCGATGAGATCATCGTGGAACATGTGGGAGCCAACATGGGTATCCAGATCCCGTTGTTGGTTATTGGCCGAAGAGTTGTCTCGGTCATGTTTACGTGTCTCCCGAGCCCGTAGGGTCTACACACTTAAGGTTCGATGACGCTAGGGTTATAGGGAATAGATGTATGTGGTTACCGAATGTTGTTCGGAGTCCCGGATGAGATCCTGGACGTCACGAGGAGTTCCGGAATGGTCCGAAGGTAAAGATTTATATATGGGAAGTCATCATATGGTCATCAGAATAATTCGGGGGTTACCGGTATTGTACCGGGACCACCGGAGGGGTTCCAAGGGTCCACCGGGAGGGTCCACCTGCCCCGGAGGGCCCTATGGGCTGTATGTGGAGAGGGACCAGCCCCTTAGTGGGCTGGGCGCCTCCCCCCTAGGGCCCATGCGCCTAGGGTTGTGGGGAACCCTAAAGGGGGCGCCCCCCTTGCCTTGGGGGGCAAGGCACCCCCCTCTTGGCCGCCGCCCCTCCTCAGATTGGATCTGAGGGGGCCGGCCCCCCTCTCCCTTGCCCCTATATATATGTGGGGGTTGGGAGGGCAGCCGCACCCAAGTTCTGGCGCAGCCCTCCCCCTCTCCCAGGTCCTCCTCTTCTCCTACGGTGCTTGGCGAAGCCCTGCAGGATTGCCACGCTCCTCCACCACCACCATGCCGTCGTGCTGCTGCTGGATGGAGTCTTCCCCAACCTCTCCTTCTCCCCTTGCTGGATCAAGGCGTAGGAGACGTCACCGGGCTGTACGTGTGTTGAACGCGGAGGTGCCGTCCGTTCGGCACTAGGATCATCGGTGATTTGGATCACGACGAGTACGACTCCATCAACCCCGTTCACTTGAACGCTTCCGCTTAGCGATCTACAAGGGTATGTAGATGCACTCTCCTTCCCCTCGTTGTGGTTTCTCCATAGATAGATCTTGGTGACACGTAGGAAAATTTTGAATTTCTGCTACGTTCCCCGACAGTCGCAGTGGCCGGCCTCGAGGTTTGCCGTTC
>NW_025231769.1:9628-10764 GCF_018294505.1 Triticum aestivum | reverse complement strand
CCGTTTTGTACACGAAGTGCATCCAGTTTTTGCCGTAACCCTCTCAACTTTCTTGCACATGCTATGTGGATGAAATGATGATATCATGCCAACTTTCAACCTTTTCAGAGTTCATTTGAAATGCTTTTCAATTTTAGGGTCTTATAGCTCAAAATAATTAGTAAATGCATGAAAAATAACAAATGAAGTCAGAAAGGATTGAAAAATGATGATGTGGCTTTGAATGGTGCATTTTGAACACACAAAAAGTCAGGAGTTCAAATAAGTTTAAAAAAATGAAATCCCTTTGTAACAGACGAGTTTTCGGATGAAATCCTGATACTTTGAAAGAGATTGTCCGTTTTGTACACGAAGTGCATCCAGTTTTTGCCGTAACCCTCTCAACTTTCTTGCACATGCTATGTGGATGAAATGATGATATCATGCCAACTTTCAAACTTTTCAGAGTTCATATGAAATGCTTTTCAATTTCAGGGTCTTATAGCTCAAAATAATTAGTAAATGCATGAAAAATAACAAATGAAGTCAGAAAGGATTGAAATATGATGATGTGGCTTTGAATGGTGCATTTTGAACACACAAAAAGTCAGGAGTTCAAATAAGTTTTAAAAATGAAATCCCTTTCTAACAGACGAGTTTCCGGATGAAATCCTGATACTTTGAAAGAGATTGTCCATTTTGTACACGAAGTGCATCTAGTTTTTGTCGTAACCCTATCAACTTTCTTGCACATGCTATGTGGATGAAATGATGAAATCATGCCAACTTTCAACCTTTTCAGAGTTCATTTGAAATGCTTTTCAATTTTAGGGTCTTATAGCTCAAAATAATTAGTAAATGCATGAAAAATAAAAAATGAAGTCAGAAAGGATTGAAAAATGATGATGTGGCTTTGAATGGTGCATTTTGAACACACAAAAAGTCAAATAAGTTTTAAAAAATGAAATCCCTTTGTAACAGACGAGTTTACGGATGAAATCCTGATACTTTGAAAGAGATTGTCCGTTTTGTACACGAAGTGCATCCAGTTTTTTCCGTAACCCTCTCAACTTTCTTGCACATGCTATGTGGATGAAATGATGATATCATGCCAACTTTCAACCTTTTCAGAGTTCATTTGAAATGCTTTTCAATTT
>NW_025231769.1:8007-9572 GCF_018294505.1 Triticum aestivum | reverse complement strand
TGCATCCAGTTTTTGCCGTAACCCTCTCAACTTTCTTGCACATGCTATGTGGATGAAATGATGATATCATGCCAACTTTCAACCTTTTCAGAGTTCATTTGTAATGCTTTTCAATTTTAGGGTCTTATAGCTCAAAATAATTAGTAAATGCATGAAAAATAAAAAATGAAGTCAGAAAGGATTGAAAAATGATGATGTGGCTTTGAATGGTGCATTTTGAACACACAAAAAGTCAGGAGTTCAAATAAGTTTTAAAAAATGAAATCCCTTTGTAACAGACGAGTTTCCGGATGAAATCCTGATACTTTGAAAGAGATTGTCCGTTTTGTACACGAAGTGCATCCAGTTTTTGCCGTAACCCTCTCAACTTTCTTGCACATGCTATGTGGATGAAATGATGATATCATGCCAACTTTCAACCTTTTCAGAGTTCATTTGAAATGCTTTTCAATTTTATGGTCTTATAGCTCAAAATAATTAGTAAATGCATGAAAAATAACAAATGAAGTCAGAAAGGATTGAAAAATGATGATGTGGCTTTGAATGGTGCATTTTGAACACACAAAAAGTCAGGAGTTCAAATAAGTTTTAAAAAATGAAATCCCTTTGTAACAGACGAGTTTCCGGATGAAATCCTGATACTTTGAAAGAGATTGTCCGTTTTGTACACGAAGTGCATCCAGTTTTTGCCGTAACCCTCTCAACTTTCTTGCACATGCTATGTGGATGAAATGATGATATCATGCCAACTTTCAACTTTTTCAGAGTTCATTTGAAATGCTTTTCAATTTTAGGGTCTTATAGCTCAAAATAATTAGTAAATGCATGAAAAATAACAAATGAAGTCAGAAAGGATTGAAAAATGATGATGTGGCTTTGAATGGTGCATTTGGAACACACAAAAAGTCAGGAGTTGAAATAAGTTTTAAAAAATGAAATCCCTTTGTAACAGACGAGTTTCCGGATGAAATCCTGATTCTTTGAAAGAGATTGTCCGTTTTGTACACGAAGTGCATCCAGTTTTTGCCGTAACCCTCTCAACTTTCTTGCACATGCTATGTGGATGAAATGATGATATCATGCCAACTTTCAACCTTTTCAGAGTTCATTTGTAATGCTTTTCAATTTTAGGGTCTTATAGCTCAAAATAATTAGTAAAATAAGTTTTAAAAAATGAAATCCCTTTGTAACAGACGAGTTTCCGGATGAAATCCTGATACTTTGAAAGAGATTGTCCGTTTTGTACACGAAGTGCATCCAGTTTTTGCCGTAACCCTCTCAACTTTCTTGCACATGCTATGTGGATGAAATGATGATATCATGCCAACTTTCAACCTTTTCAGAGTTCATTTGTAATGCTTTTCAATTTTAGGGTCTTATAGCTCAAAATAATTAGTAAATGCATGAAAAATAAAAAATGAAGTCAGAAAGGATTGAAAAATGATGATGTGGCTTTGAATGGTGCATTTTGAACACACAAAAAGTCAGGAGTTCAAATAAGTTTTAAAAAATGAAATCCCTTTGTAACAGACGAGTTTCCGGATGAAATCCTGATACTTTGAAAG
>NW_025231769.1:0-680 GCF_018294505.1 Triticum aestivum | reverse complement strand
GTCCATTTTGTACACGAAGTGCATCTAGTTTTTGTCGTAACCCTCTCAACTTTCTTGCACATGCTATGTGGATGAAATGATGAAATCATGCCAACTTTCAACCTTTTCAGAGTTCATTTGAAATGCTTTTCAATTTTAGGGTCTTATAGCTCAAAATAATTAGTAAATGCATGAAAAATAAAAAATGAAGTCAGAAAGGATTGAAAAATGATGATGTGGCTTTGAATGGAGAATTTTGAACACACAAAAAGTCAAATAAGTTTTAAAAAATGAAATCCCTTTGTAACAGACGAGTTTCCGGATGAAATCCTGATACTTTGAAAGAGATTGTCCGTTTTGTACACGAAGTGCATCCAGTTTTTTCCGTAACCCTCTCAACTTTCTTGCACATGCTATGTGGATGAAATGATGATATCATGCCAACTTTCATACTTTTGAGAGTTCATTTGAAATGCTTTTCAATTTTAGGGTCTTATAGCTCAAAATAAATAGTAAATGCATGAAAAATAACAAATGAAGTCAGAAAGGATTGAAAAATGATGATGTGGCTTTGAATGGTGCATTTTGAACACACAAAAAGTCAGGAGTTCAAATAAGTTTTAAAAAATGAAATCCCTTTGTAACAGACGAGTTTCCGGATGAAATCCTGATACTTTGAAAGAGATTGTCCGTTTTGTACA
>NW_025231768.1:0-10765 GCF_018294505.1 Triticum aestivum | reverse complement strand
GGTGCCAGAGCTCGGTTTTAAAGCACAGATAAATAATATTTTGAGCGGCATACTTTCATTGTCAACATAACAACCAAGAGATGGCAATATCTTCCATGCTACACACATTATAGGCGGTTCCCAAACAGAATGGTAAAGTTTATACTCCCCCTCCACCAACAAGCATCAATCCATGGCTTGCTCGAAACAACGAGTGCCTTCAACTAACAACAGTCCTAGGGGAAGTTTTGTCTGCAATTATTTTGATTTAGTTTGCATAAAGCATGGGACTGGGCATTCCGGTAACCAGCCATTTTCTCGTGAGTGAGGAGCGGAGTCCACTCCTCTTGAGAATAACCCGCCTAGCATGGAAGATACAGACAACCCTAGTTGATACATGAGCTATTCGAGCATGCAAAACAGAATTTCATTTGAAGGTTTAGAGTTTGGCACATACAAATTTACTTGGAACGGCAGGTAGATACCGCATATAGGAAGGTATAGTGGACTCATATGGAATAACTTTGGGGTTTAAGGAATTGGATGCACAAGTAGCATTCCCGCTTAGTACAAGTGAAGGCTAGCAAAAGACTGTGAAGCGACCAACTAGAGAGCGACAACAGTAATGAACATGCATTAAAATTCATAAACATTGAGTACAAGCATGAGTAGGATATAATCTACCATGAACATAAATATCGTGAAGGCTATGTAGATTTGTTTCAACTACATGTGTGAACATGTGTCAAGTCAAGTCACTTAAATCATTCAAAGAAGGATACCACCCCACTATACCACATCACAACCATTTTAATAGCATGTTGGCACGCAAGGTAAACCATTATAACTCATAGCTAATCAAGCATGGCATTAGCAACTATAATCTCTAATTGTCATTGCAAACATGTTTATTCATAATAGGCTGAATCAGGAACGATGAACTAATCATATTTACAAAAACAAGAGAGGTCGACTTCATACCAGCTTTTCTCATCTCAGTCAGTCCATTATATATCGTCATAATTGACTTTTCCTTGCACGACCGAACAATGTGAATAATAATAAGAGTGCACGTGCATTGCACTAAGCTGGAACCTGCGAGCATTCAATAAACAGGAGGAGACAAGGCAATATGGACTCTTGGTTAAATCAACAATAATGCATATAAGAGCCACTTCAACAATTTCATTATGGCCTTCTCCTATCGACCTCCAAAGAAAAGAAAAGAAATAAAATTATTTACACGGGAAAGCTCCCAACAAGCAAAAGAAGAACGGGAAATCTTTTTGTGTTTTTTTTAATTATTACTACTACAGCAAGAAAAGTAAACTAGCTAAAGCTATTACTAATTTTTTTTGTTTTTCTTAAGGTTTATCAAACACACAAGAAGAAAGCAAGAAAAATAAAATAAACTAGCATGGATAATACAATGAAAGAGTATGAGCACCGACATCTAGCAATGAGTGTGTGAACATAAATGTAATGTTGGTGGGAAATACGTACTCCCCCAAGCATAGGCTTTTGGCCTAAGTTTGTTAATTGCCACGGATGGCCTGCCGGATATCCATAGTTGTAGCTGGGGTCGTACTGCGATGCGGCGGCTATTGCCTCCTGGGCTGCAGCGTGGCGGCGAGCTGCCTCCGCCGTCCTCTCGTACTCATCTGCCTCTTCCCTGGTTATAAAATGTCTTCCTTTTGCCTGAAAGTCAAAGAGAGCAGGAGCAGGGAGAATGATATTGACAGGGCGACGCCTGTCAAAGATTAGTCGGTATTGGAGAGGTGGTTCATTCCTCTCGACAAACTGGTGGTGAACCATAGCATTACAAAATTGATAGCAACTACTCCTACAAGTGCCTAGAGCCTATATCATGCATTAGAACTAGTTAGAACCATATAAATTTGACATGCAAGCTCAAGAACATGCTCACCTAGGCAGCACAAATTTGCAATGAATAAGGCACTAGAACAAAACCTAATTGGACTAATGGAGGAGTCACATACCAAGGAACAATCCCCCCAAGCAGTTTTGTGAGAGGTGCTTTGAGCAAGGAGATCGAAAATCGCAGCAAAATGAGCTAGAACTCGTGCTTGAGCTGGATGGTGATTTTTTTGGGAGGAAGAAGAAGTGTGTGGGTGCAGGAATAAGCGGAGGGGCGCCACCGTGGGCCCACGAGGCAGGGGGCGCGCCTTGTAGGGGTGGGCGCGCCCTGGACCCTCGTGGCCAGGCGTTTGCTCCCCCTGCTGTGTTCTCAGTTCCAGATATTCTCAAATATTTCAGAAAAAATCATATTAAATTGGCAGGGCATTTGGTGAACTTTTATTTTCGGGGTATTTTTATATTGCACGGATAAATCAGAAAACAGACATAAAAATACTATTTTTACTTTATTTCAACTAAATAATAGAAAGTAAAAGGAGGGTACAGAATGTTGTGCCCTCTAGTTTCATCCATCTCATGCTCATCAAAATGAATACACTAACAAGGTTGATCAGGTCTTGTTAACAAACTCATTCCGAATAACATCGAACCGGAGAAATTTCGAATAACACTATGTTACCTCAACGGGGATATGCACATCCCCAGTAATAAGAATATCTTATTTCTTCTTGACAGTAGGAAGAGGAAATTCAAAACCTCCAAAAATAATCGATGGCATTTTTCCAATAGAGTTGATACTATGAACTTGAGGTTGTTTCCTCGGAAAATGTACCGTATGCTCATTACCATTAACATGAAAAGTGACATTGCCTTTGTTGCAATCAATAACAGCCCCTGCAGTATTCAAAAAATGTCTTCCAAGAATAATAGACATACTACCGTCCTCGGGAATATCAAGAATAACAAATTTCGCTAAAATAGTAACATTTGCAACCACAGCAGGCACATCCTCACAAATACCGACAGGTATAGCAGTTGATTTATCAGCCATTTGAAAAGATATTTAAATAGGTGTCAACTTATTCAAATCGAGTCTACGATATAAAGAAAGAGGCATAACACTAACACCGGCTCCAAGATCACATAAAGCAGTTTTAACATAGTTTCTTTTAATGGAGCATGGTATAGTGGGTACTCTTGGATCTCCAAGTTTCTTTGGTATCCCACCCTTAAAGGTATAATTAGCAAGCATGGTGGAAATTTCAGCTTCCGGTATCTTTCTTTTATTAGTAACAATTTCTTTCATATACTTAGCATAATGATTCATTTTGAGCATATCAGTTAATCGCATACACAAAAAGATAGGTCTAATCATTTCAGCAAAGCGCTCAAAATCCTCATCATCGTTTTTCTTGGATGGTTTGGGAGGAAAAGGCATGGGTTTCTGAACCCAAGGTTCTCTTTCTTTACCGTGTTTCCTAGCAACAAAGTCTCTCATATCATAATGTTGATTCTTTGATTGTGTTTGAGCATCAGAAAGAGAAATATCATTTGGATTCTCAGGTGGTCCAGCAATAGCTTCACTAGAAGCATGCAAAGTCCTATCGTTTTTCTTTTTCTTCCTTTTAGAAGGACTAGGTGCATCAATATTATTTCTCTGAGAATCTTGTTCAATTCTCTTAGGGTGGCCTTCAGGATACAAAGGTTCCTGAGTCATTTTACCGGTTCTAGTAGCCACTCTAACAGCATAATCATTTTTCTTACTATTCAATTCATTGAGCAAATCATTCTGAGCTTTAAGTACTTGTTCTACTTGAGTGGTAACCATAGAAGCATGTTTACTAATGAGTTTAAGTTCACCTTTAACTCTAGACATATAATCACCCAAGTGTTCAGGCATATCGGAATTGTATTTCAACTGTCTACCAAAATAAGCATTGAAGTTTTCTTGTTTGACAATAAAATTATCAAACTCTTCTAAGCATTGTCTAGCAGACTTATAGTGAGGAATACCACCTTCATCAAATCTATAGAGAGAATTTACCTTTACTACCCGTGTCGGGTTATCAAGACCATGAGTTTCTTCAATAGGTGATTAATTAAGATCATATGTTTCTTCAACAGGCGGTAAATTTAGACCATGTATTTCTTCAATAGGAGGTAAATTCTTAACATCTTCAGCTTTTATACCCTTTTCTTTCATAGATTTCTTTGCCTCTTGCATATCTTCAGGACTGAGAAATAGAACACCCCTCTTCTTCGGAGTTGGCTTATGAATAGGCTCAGGAGTTGGCTCAGGAAGTGTCCAATTATTTTCATTTGTCAACATATTATTCAATAGAATTTCAGCTTCATCCGGTGTTCTTTCCCTGAAAACAGAACCAGCACAACTATCCAGGTAATCTCTGGAAGCATCGGTTAGTCCATTATAAAAGATATCAAGTATTTCATTTTTTTTGAGAGGATTATCAGGCAAAGCATTAAGTAACTGGAGAAGCCTCCCCCAAGCTTGTGGGAGACTCTCTTCTTCAAGTTGCACAAAATTATATATTTCCCTTAAGGCAGCTTGTTTCTTATGAGCAGGGAAATATTTAGCAGAGAAGTAATAAATCATATCCTGGGGACTACGCACACAACCAGGATCAGGAGAATTAAACCGTATATTAGCATCACCCTTTAATGAGAACGGAAATATTTTAAGGATATAAAGGTAGCGAGATTTCTCATCATTAGTGAACAGGGTGGCTATATCATTTAATTTAGTAAGATGTGCCACAACAGTTCCAGATTCATAGCCATAAAAAGGATCAGATTCAACCAAAGTAATTATATCAGGATCAACAGAGAATTCATAATCCTTATAAGTAACACAGATCGGTGAAGCAGCAAAAGCAGGGTCAGATTTCATCCCAGCATTAAGAGATTGTTGCTTCCATTTAGCCAATAACCTCTTTGGATCATATCTATCATTACAAGAAAATAGCTCTAGCAGCTTCTTCATCCATAACATAACCCTCAGGAACAACAGGCAATTCATATTTATTAGGGGGAGAGTCTTCATCATCACTTTCTTCAATATTATCAGTTTCGATAATTTCATTCTCTCTAGCCCTAGCAAGTTGTTCATCAAGAAATTCATCAAGTGGCACAGTAGTATCAAGCATAGAAGTAGTTTCATCATAAGTATCATGCATAGCAGAAGTGACATCATCAATAACATGCGACATATCAGAATGAATAGCAGAAGCGGGTTTAGGTGTCGCAAGCTTACTCAAAACAGAAGGTGAATCAAGTGCAGAGCTAGATGGCAGTTCCTTACCTCCCCTCATAGTTGAGGGATAAATTGTTGTTTTTGCGTCTTTCAAGTTCTTCATAGTGACCAACAGATATAAATCCCAAGTGACTCAAAGAATAGAGCTATGCTCCTCGGCAACGGCGCCAGAAAATAGTCTTGATAACCCACTAGTATAGGGGATCGCAACAGTTTTCGAGGGTAGAGTATTCAACCCAAATTTATTGATTGGGCACAAGGGGAGCCAAAGAATATGCTCAAGTATTAGCAGTTGAGTTGTCAATTCAACCACACATGGATAACTTAGTATCTGCAGTAAAGTATTTAGTAGCAAAGTAATATGGAAGTAAAGGTAACGGTAGCAAAGTAATATTTTTGGGTTTTGTAGTGATTGTAACAGTAGCAATGGAAAAGTAAATAAGTGAAGAACAATATGTGAAAAGCTCGTAGGCATTGGATCAGTGATGGAGAATTATGCCGGATGCGGTTCATCATGTAACAGTCATAACATAGGGTGACACAGAACTAGCTCCAATTCATCAATGCAACGTAGGCATGTATTCCGAATATAGTCATACGTGCTTATGGAAAAGAACTTGCATGACATCTTTTGTCCTAACCTCCCGTGGCAGCGGGGTCCTAGCGGAAACTAAGGGATATTAAGGCATCCTTTTAATAGAGTACCGGACCAAAACATTAACACATAGTGAATACATGAACTCCTCAAACTATGGTCATCACCGGGAGTGGTCCCGATTATTGTCACTTCGGGGTTGCCGGATCATAACACATAGTAGGTGACTATAGACTTGCAAGATAGGATCAAGAACTCACATATATTCATGAAAACATAATAGGTTCAGATATGAAATCATGGCACTCGAGCCCTAGTGACAAGCATTAAGCATAGCAAAGTCATAGCAACATCAATCTCAGAACATAGTGGACACTAGGGATCAAACCCTAACAAAACTAACTCGATTACATGATAAGTCTCATCCAACCCATCAACGTCCAGCAAGCCTACAATGAAATTACTCACGCACGGCGGTGAGCATCATGAAATTGGTGATGGAGGATGGTTGATGATGACGACGGCGACGAATCCCCCTCTCCGGAGCCCCGAACGGACTCTAGATCAGCGCTCCCGAGAGGTTTTAGGGCTTGGCGGCGGCTCCGTATCGTAAAACGCAATGAATCCTTCTCTCTGATTTTTTTCTCCCTGAACACGAATATATGGAGTTGGAGTTGAGGTCGGTGGAGCGTCAAGGGGCCCACGAGGCAGGGGGCGCTCCCAGGGGGGCAGGCGCACCCCCCACCCTCGTGGACAGGGTGTGGGCCCCCTGACGTGGATTCTTCTTCCAGTATTTTAATATTTTCCAAAAATATGTTCCGTGGAGTTTCAGGTCATTCCGATAACTTTTGTTTCTGCACATAAATAACACCATGGCAATTCTGCTGAAAACAGCGTTAGTCCGGGTTAGTTCCATTCAAATCATGCAAGTTAGAGTCCAAAACAAGGGCAAAAGTGTTTGAAAAAGTAGATACGACGGAGCCGTATCGTGAAGCACCCCGCTAATGGCAAGGAATGGAAGGCCTTCAAGGGAATACATGAACACTTTTGCTGCAGATCCTCGTATCTTGACGTTAGGATTTGCAACTGATGGGTTCAATCCCTTTGGACACATGAGCAGTGCGTACAATATGTGGCCTGTTTTTTCTCACTAGATACAACTTCCCACCTTGGCTGTGCATGGACCAATCCAATTTCATGATGGCATTGCTGATTCCTAGAAAATACTCACCAGGAAAGGATTCTCATGTATTTACGCAGCCACTAATAGCAGATATGTAGGAGCAAAGAAGTTGATCAGTACTTAGAACGTGCTATGGAGAATTTCAAACTAGGGAAGTACCATGGTAATGCAAGTAGAAAGAGAAAGCGCATGGAGAATAATCCCAGATGGCACATGAGGGCGAGCTTACATGATTTGGCATACCGGAAGGATCTTTTTTTACTGCACAACCTGGATGTTATGCACACTGAGAAGAACATATGTGAGAGTATCATTGGTACACTCCTTGAACTTCATGGTAAGAATAAGGATACCATGGGGAAAGATCGGATTTACAAAATCTAGGGATGTGGAACAAGCATTGGTTGCAAGATAATAAGAATGAGGAGGGCTCTTACAAGAAGTATCCTGCACCATGGACACTTAGTAAGGAAGACAAAATAAAGTTGTGCCAGTTTCTGGCTAATGTCAAATTCCCACTTGGTCACGCTGCAAACCGGACAACATACGTGGATGTTGAGACTAGTAAATTACACGATATTGAGACACGTGATTACCACATACTTCTGCAAACTATCTTACCAGCCAGTCTTAGAGGCATTGTCCCCAAGGAGACGTATGAGGCTATTACCGAACTAGGCAGATTTTTTAAGGAATTGTGTGCCAAGACATTAAGAATCGACGTCTTGGAGCATTTGAGACTTGATATTCCTGAAATTCTCTGCAGGCTTGAGAAGTTCTTCCCACCTTCTTCCTTTGACGCAATGGTGCACATAGCTGTACATCTTCCGGACGGGTCACTACTAAGGGGGCCTGTCCAATATGGTTGGATGTTTCTAGTTGAGAGAAGGCTGTGGTACCTCAAGTCAACAATACGTAACAAAGAAAGGCCCGAAGGTACAATTACGGAGGCCTATATCAGCGATGAGTGCTTGAATTGTTGCTCTAGATATTTCAAAGATGACATGGAAACCACATTTAACAGGGAGATAGGAACATGTGTAAGAATGATAGGAAAGATAAAAACCAGGAATCTAGGAGAGGAAGCCTAGGAAGATGGCGGTGTTGTTGGCATTGAGGTGGCCCATAAGAAAGAATGCTCGGAGGAATGGGGCAAAATGCATAGATATATACTTGACAACTGTCTAGAAGTACAACATTACATGGAGTAAATTTCAATCACCTAACTAACTTATATAACAACGTTGTGAACTATATTTTAACTAATTTCATGACTAGTTTACTTCTTTACTCGGTTTATGTCTGTGTAAGATGAGAACCCGTATTTTTTCACTCAGCTTAGGACAAGCGTACAACGCAATGTGTGATTTTCCAGTAGTGTTGACTATCCATGGACACGAACATGTTTGCGGGTCCGTTTTGATGTACGCCCATTAGAATACCCTTAGTTACAAAGCGTTTCCTCTCCTCATGCACCGCCAGGTTAGTCAGATCGCATCTGCTCCTCTCTTGCCGCCTCCATGGTGCACCGCTGGGCAAAGCCCTCGCAACGCCGGCGGTGGCGGGGATGTGCTTCCAAGTTGTGGTTCCCTGGTGGGGAGCGTGAGATGGTGGGAGGGTTGGCTGCTCCACGTGTTGAGGCGTGTACATCAGCGGTGGCTAAGGATGGTCTCGGCTGGTGGCTAAGCTCCAGCGCCTTGGCAACCTTCGGTGGTGACCCAGCATGGCCTGGTCATCGGAGAAGTGGGCATCGCGTCAGTTCTCAGTGGCGACAGGTTCTAGGTTGTCTTAGTCCGTCCTTTGTATGAATAATGTTTCCCTGTCCTTTTCTCCTTCCATTGGTGTGTTTATTGCCGACGGAGGGCGTGTGGAGCAATGTCTCTGATGGGTCTTCTGGGATCCAACTGGTTTAGGTTTCCGGTGGATCCCTTTGGATTGAACCGGCTTTGGTGGTCTTCGGAGTTTCTACAGGCTCTTCTCGGCATTTTCTTCCCATGGTCGACGATTTTCTTCACAGATCATGGCCGCTGGCATCTCCTTGTCTACATCAATGACTTCCTGGCCGCTGCTTCTATAAGCTCCTGGGTTCAAAAAATGGTTGCTCAGTCGAGGAAGAGGCCTAGAGGCGGCATCGAGCTACCTCACGGCGCCCTGCAGGTGGATGCAGGATGAAGAATTTGGATCCCCTAGAGTTTATATGCAATTTTTTTTTGTATGGGTGAGTTTGTAAAGACCTGGTTTACTTAATATATCTGGCCTTAGGCCTTTTCGCAGAAAAAACTTAGTGCCATAGCAATGAACGTGCAAGCATTGAAGGTGATGATGGACGCGATGGGAACTGAAACTGAAGATCTTGCTTGCGAGCAGCTGCTGGCGGAGGCTGCGGTGCGTTAGTGCCATCCGCCGCAGCCGTCGTCGGCGTGGTGTCCGAGGCTACGGGGAGGGAGCTTGTGGCGGCGGTGAGTACTGGATGTGGGACCTCCTGATCCGGGTGGCTTTGATGGCCGCCTGGTGGTGCGGCTAGCCGACGGATGTGTCTGGTTGCCTAGTGGTGTGTCTAGCCGCCTGGTGTGGTGTGGCGAGCCACTGCTCGTGGCCATGGCGTTGGAGGTTGGGGCAAGAGCAGGAGGCCCTGATGATACTTGTTGGGGTAGGAGCAGGCGGCCTTGAAGATGGAGGTTTGGGTAGGAGGAGCTACAGGTTCTCGGTCAAGGCTGGACGTGGTTGATGGTGGCATCTCCTCGGTTCGGGTTATCGATGTTCTGCAATGATTTGGTCAGAATGACGAGTTGCTGAGATGATAGCGGTGTATCCCTTCATGAACTGCTTGGCTATATTTCGTTGGGTTGGGCGGGAGATGGGTGACTATTTGGATGAAAATCCCGCACAACTTTGGCTGGTGCTTGCGATGACGGCGCCCGTGGGTCTCGTTTCCCACCTTGGTGGTGTCGTAATGATGTGTTGACATCTTTCCCCTTGCTAGGATTTTCTTCGGGCGAAAGCCTTGGTTCTTTGTTGAACCGGCATGGCGGCATCTCGGCGGCGTTACTCTGCTGGGAGCATCGTGTTTGAAGACTTGGTTTCAAGGCTTTGTGTTGTAGTTCTCTGGTGCTAACCGCTGCTCCAAGCGGATCTTCTCGCGCGCTATGTACATAGCTCCCGGAGTATCAAGACGTGGCTTTTTCGGGTCCGACTGAGTCCCGCTGCCCATTCGCCGTCTCCTCTTTGGCAATCATGGATGGTTAGTGCATCGACAAGGAAAGCCTATTTGCAGTTGTGGTTCTTATTGGTGTTCGGTGCTAGTCGAGGCGCGGCTAGATGATATGTTAGGATAGACTCCTTTGAGTTGTGTTTGTATTAGTTGCATAGATTAAAATCGCGGGAGAAATGATTTCGTGGCGGCCTCTCCCAGCAGCTATAGCGGCCGCCATAGCGGGCAATCGCGGCAAATAGCGGAAATTTTTTTGGTGGAAGAGATTATTTCTAGAGGGTTTTGCTCATTGTTGAGCCATTTAGAGGGATTTGTGGGGATATCGCGGCAGCAGCCATATCTAGAGCAAGGTTGATCTTCTAGTAACGGAGGATCATGGCGGACGACGAGAAGAACAAGCAGCTGGCGGAGTACTCTGGTGCGGTTAAAGTATTTGCTGCTCCGGCGAGTTCGTCGTACCCACGATTTGATCGCGAGAACTTCGGGGTGTGGAAGGCCCTCATGGAGTGTGGTCTCCGCGCCAACGAGCTATGGGACGCGGTCAACCCAGGAGGCGACGCCTTCAAGAAGGAGGGAGCCGAGCACCGGAAGGATCGACAGGCGGCGTCGGCGATTTACTCGGTGATGCCGATGGATGTCCTCCAGCAC
>NW_025231767.1:0-10765 GCF_018294505.1 Triticum aestivum | reverse complement strand
GGAGTATTGAGTTGGTGATTAGTGGACTCGTGTGCGAAAACTATTTCACAAGTGGTGTATCGTAGGATAGCTTAGCCAAGAGTCAAAGCTGGCTTGCTGCAATAACCCCACTACCTTCTTGAGAATGAACATGTATAGTAGGATCTGTTGTAAGACTTGCTGAGTACCCTTTGTACTCATGCTGTTTTAATTACTGTTTTCAGACGACAACACCGCCCCTTCTGACGGGTTCTACGTAGAACTCGACGACGACGAGTGACTTGCCACCCAGGTGGTGATCTAGGCTTGTGAAGGGCCTATGTAGATAGACAGGCTTCGTCAAGCCTTCTTTCTTCTAGTGTCTGTACCCAGACAGTTTGCTTCCGCATGTGCTTGTATGATTGTATGACTTGAGTGTTGGGTCATGCGACCCCTATCTGTATGAACAAGTTATGTAAGGCTCTCCGGAGCCCCTTAAATAAAGTACTTGAGTTGTAGAGTTTTGTTGTGATGCCATGTTGTATTCGCGCATATCGAGCATATTGTGTGTATGTTTGAAATGCTTGGTATGTGTGGGATCCGACAATCTAGTTGTCTATCTTTAGCAGCCTCTCTTATGGGGAAATGTAGTCTGGTGCCTCCTTGAGCCATAGTAGTCCGCTACAGCCCGGTTCACCGGAGTCCTGCTAGCCCAGCACTACTTCTCTGGACACTTGACTGGCCGGCATGTGAGTCATATCGTTCCTGTGTCTGTCCCTTCGGGGAAATGTCACACGGTGACATCCGGAGTCCTGCCTAGCCTGCTACAGCCCGGGTTCCCGGAGTCCTGTTAGCCCAGTGCTACAGCCCGGATTCACACGCTGCTGACCGACATGTTCGATGTTGATTCATGTATGCCTGTCCCCATACGTTAGTGCCGTTTTGGGTTCACGACTAGCCATGTCGGCCCGGGTTCTCTGTCATATGGATGCTAGCGACATTGTCATATACGTGAGCCAAAAGGCGCAAACGGTCCCGGGCCATGGTAAGGCGACACCCGTGGGAGTACCGTGCGTGAGGCCGCAATGTGATATGAGGTGTTACAGGCTAGATCAGTGTGACTTGGAATCGGGGTCCTGACAGCGTTGGCATCAGAGCCGGACTGCCTATAGGTGCGATAAGCCAAACTGGTCGATGTCGAGTCTAGAAATGCTTTAGTTATATGTAGGGGAATTGATTGTGGGAGGGAACGTAAGGTGCTTTTACTCCTTTACCTCATGCCCTCTGATCTGAGTCATTCTCTTCTCATTCTACGTGGGTTAAGGACTAGGCTCTCTCCTCTCTATCAGGTTCACGTGTTACTAATCCGTAGTAACTTATAGGATTGTTGGTTCCATGCTTCGGTTCAGTTTCTACTACCCTAGTATGTTGTCGGTTGAACCAGAACCTTGACATGATGTTGTTGAGTGGTATTGCAAAACTGTTGCGAATGTCTCAAATCCTTTTTCGAGCATTTACAGCCGTTATGCTGTCCGAATTCTCCTAGTAATACTAATGCTTTGCATTATTTCGTGCTTTCAGATGGCCACCCGTTCCCGGAACCAAGTGGTTCGTCTGACCCGGTGCATCGGCGTACCTGGACACACGGCCATGTTGGTCCGAGTGATGGTTGAGACAGGCTATCGTTGGTATCCCGAGTATACCGTCGAGGAGCAGTTCCGAGACTTTAACCAAAGTCAATATCTTTGCACCGTCAGGATTTATCCATCCTATCCCGGAGCCACTGAACCCCTCCATTGCTCTTATGGACTTGGGGTTACTATCGAGATGTCTGTGCAGGACGCAGCTTACTCAATGATGACTATCATGCGAGCCAAAACTGCTTTGCTTCAGAACACCGACTACCGCTACATGCCAGCAGCACTCCCTGGGGCACAGGGGTACTATCAGGCTACTTACTGTGATTCTACCCATGAGGACTCACTACTCCGCACCACCACTGAGATGCTTGAGGACAAGGACCGTGAGAATCGTGCCTTGCGAATGGAGCTCTTTAATGCTCGTGCTGATCACTGGGCCACACTGACACGGTTTGCACCTGCCGTGCAAGATGGGTTCATGGACATGAGGGACTTATACCCCGTGCGATCTGGTCTGCCAGAATGTATGGAATGGTGTGATGTAGGAGGCATCACCCCTCCTCGTGGACCCCGTCTGCCACCGTTTGTTGGACCAAGGCCACACCCGAGTCCCTATGGACCGCAAGCTCCACAGGACCGACTGTTTCCGGATGATCATGTTCAGCTTCCAGGACATGGTGGTGACTTCTATGAGGATTACTACGGAGACGTCTGAGTTGGCAGTAGATCTACTAGTATTGTAACAGTTGTAATCTCCACAGTCCTGCGTGTCTTGTGGAATACAACTTGGTGTGTATCACGTTCCGGAGGTGTAGAAAAATAATGTATAGGAGCTTGGAATGCCTCTGATGAGATGTATCGTCTTTCATCGTAGTTGTACCTTAGCCTGGGCTTGTACTAAACTATGTATGGCGTGTATGACCGTTGGTATATGTATGTTGCTATGTTACCATGTCATACTGATGGTCATCCCTGCATTCCGCGTTATCCATTACATTCCGCTTTTCCCTATCAAGATTCAGCCATCCTCGTCTAAATCGTTGCCTTGTTTCTCCTAGGATGGTTAACACCCGCAACAACCCTGCTGTCCAGGCGCAGGGTGAAGCCAATGCAGCCAGGGCGGAGGATCTGCCCCAACCGCCTTCACTGGCCGAAGTTATGCTAGAGGCAGAAAGAAACAAGCGTGAGACTAACCGCTTGCTAGAGCGAATTGAGCAGAATACTGCACGTCACCAGAGGAACGACCTGGTGTCCCTCAATGACTTTATCAAGTTGTACCCACCGAAGTTCAATCATTCCGTCGAGCCCCTTGATGCGGATGACTGGCTTCGCAGCATCACCCATAAGCTACGTTCTGCCAATGTAGCCGAAGCTGATAAGGTTACCTACGCTGCCTATCACCTCGAAGGCCCTGCTAGCCTTTGGTGGGAGAACTTTGAGGCTATGCGCCCAGCTGGCCAAATCACTACTTGGGCTGAATTCAGTGAGGCTTTCCGTGAGCATCACATCCCGGAGGGTCTCATAGATCGCAAGCGCGAAGAATTCTGCAACTTCACCCAAGGCAGACTGACCGTGGATGCATACAGCCGTGAGTTTGGAAATCTAGCACGCTATGCTCCTGAAGAGGTATCCACCGACGCCAAGAAGCAGGCAAGGTTCCGCAAGGGACTTAGCCCCGAGCTTCGCCGTGATCTCCGTCTGCATGAGTGTACCTCTTTCCAAAAGTTGGTCAATAAGGCCATCAGTGCCGAGACAGGACAAACTGACTATGACGCTACACGCAAGCACTCTCGTGACTTTGGTTCCTCATCTGGCTCCGGATCCCAGAAGCGCCGGGTCTGGATTCCAAATACTGCTCTACCACCCAGGTTCACTCCGAGGCCATCCTTCGAGGCGCCTCGCCCCAACCAGCAGCATGCACCACCCAAAGTCTATGGTGGCCCCACTGCTAATGCTGCTCCACGCCCCAATATTGTGACATGCTTCAAGTGTGGAGAAACGGGTCACTATCAGCGCGAGTGCCCCCGAAACAACCTCAATCAACCTGGACAGTCCGTTGGCCGTGGTAAGCCAGCAGGAAAGACTTACTACGCCAAGCCAGCCACCACAGCACGTGGCCATGTCAACTATGTTTCAGCTGAAGAAACTCATGAGGATCCCAACGTCGTCCTTGGTACGCTCCTTGTTAATTGCCATCCGGCAACTGTTCTTTTCGATACTGGAGCATCTCATTCATTTATCTCTGAGAGCTATGCTCGATTACACAACACCACATTCTGCGACATGCCCACTTCCATGGTAATCCAAACCCCTGGTTCTAAGTGGCAAACCTCTAAGATAAGCCATGGCAATGAAATTCTTGCTGACAGATTGGTCTTCCTTGCGTCACTAATAGCTCTCAAGTCCTCGGACATAAACATCATCTTGGGTATGGACTGGATGTCAGCTCATTATGCTAAGATTGATTGCTCCACTAGAACTGTTCAACTCACCCATCCGTCGGGCAAGACAGTCAATGTTTTGACCCGAGTGTCTAAACGTCAGCTCTACTCATTAAATGCCAACCCTCTTCCAGACCTCGAAGATGTGCCAGTAGTCTGTGACTTCCCGGATGTCTTCCCTGAAGAACTGCCAGGTATTCCACCTGACAGAGATGTTGAGTTCGTGATAGACCTCGTTCCAGGAACCGTCCCAATCTCTAGAAGACCCTATAAGATGGCACCCCTAGAGCTAGCCGAGCTTAAGAAACAACTCGATGAGTCCTTGAAAAAGGGTTTCATCCGTCCTAGTTCTTCTCCGTGGGCTTGCCCCGTCCTCTTCGTCAAGAAGAAGGATGGTACGGATCGGATGGTTGTAGATTACCGACCCGTCAACCTAGTCACAATCAAGAACAAGTATCCGCTTCCTAGGATCAACGACCTGTATGATCAGCTCGCTGGATCCTCAGTCTTCTCTAAGATGGATTTGAGGTTGGGCTACCATCAAATCAAAATCAAGAACGGGGACATTCCTAAAACGGCCTTTGTTACTCGTTATGGCCAATACGAGTATACAGTCATGTCCTTCGGGTTAACCAATGCTCCAGCCACTTTCTCTCGGTTAATGAACTCAATCTTCATGGAGTATTTGGATAAATTCGTCGTAGTATACCTCGATGATATACTCATCTACTCCAAGAACGAGGCAGAACATGCCGAGCATCTAAGGCTAGTACTAACGAAACTTCGAGAGCATCGCCTTTATGCTAAATTCTCCAAGTGTGAATTCTGGTTGCCAGAAGTGACCTACCTAGGCCACGTGATCTCTGGTAAAGGTATTGCTGTCAATCCCGAGCGAGTTCAAGCCATCCTTGACTGGACTCCCCCTGAAACGGTTAAACAAGTTCGGAGTTTCCTTGGCTTAGCGAGCTACTGCCGTCGCTTCGTCGAGAATTTCTCCAAGGTTGCTAAACCTCTAACCGAACTCCTCAAGAAAGATAAGAAGTTCGAGTGGACCCCACAGTGCGAGTTCAGCTTTCAGGAACTGAAAAGACGCCTGACGTCTGCCCCCGTACTCGTACCACCAGATTTTTCTAAAGACTTTGTTATTTATTGCGACGCCTCGTGACAAGGACTAGGTTGCATACTCATGCAAGACCGTCATGTGATTGCCTACGCTTCCCGACAGTTGCGTCCACATGAGGATAATTATCCCACACATGATCTAGAGCTTGCAGCCGTAGTCCATGCACTCAAAACATGGCGACATTACCTTCTCGGTAACCGTTGCGAGATTTTCACCGACCATCAGAGTCTGAAATACATTTTCACCCAACCGGATTTGAATCTCAGGCAAAGACGTTGGGTTGAGTTGATCTCAGACTACGACTTAGAAATAACTTACACCCCGGGCAAAGCCAACGTCATGGCTGATGCGCTAAGCCGTAAATCCTATTGTAACAACTTGATGTTACAACAAAGCCAACCACTTCTCCACGAGGAATTCTGTAAGCTTAACCTTCACCTTGTTCCTCAAGGATTTCTATCTACCCTGGTGGCGAAACCTACCCTTACGGATCAGATCATCCAAGCTCAGAAGGTAGATCCAGGGATCTCCCGTATTAAGAGAAACATCAAGAAAGGAGTTGCGGATTGTTTCTCCGTTGATGACCAAGGTGTTGTGTTCTTTGGAGACCGCCTAGTGGTTCCCAAGGTACGCAACCTGAGGCGATTGATCCTTAAGGAAGCCCATGAATCTCCTCTCACCATTCATCCTGGTAGTACTAAAATGTATCAGGACCTACGCCAGAGGTTTTGGTGGACTAGGATGAAGAGAGAAATTGCTCAATACATTGCTAATTGCGACGTCTGCCGACGTGTTAAAGCAGAGCATCAGCGACCTGCTGGCACCCTTCAGCCTCTAGCTATTCCTGAATGGAAATGGGATAAAATCGGTATGGATTTCATCACCGGGTTTCCCAGGACCAAGAGAGGGAATAATGCTATCTTCGTTGTTGTCGATCGTCTTTCCAAAGTAGCCCACTTCCTACCTGTTCGTGAGAGTATAACCGCTAGCCAGCTAGCAGCCTTGTACATCTCCCGAATAGTGTCTCTGCATGGTGTTCCATTGGAAATTAACTCAGACCGCGGAAGTCTCTTCACCTCTCGATTTTGGGAAAGCTTCCAAAATGCAATGGGAACTCGTCTCTCTTTTAGCACCGCCTTTCACCCTCAATCAAGTGGTCAGGTAGAACGAGTTAATCAAATTCTGGAGGATATGCTCCGAGCTTCTGTCATCTCCTTCGGCATGGATTGGGAGAAATGCCTTCCATTCGCCGAGTTCGCTTATAACAATAGTTACCAAGCTAGCTTGGGCAAAGCCCCTTTCGAGGTTCTCTATGGACGAAAATGTCGAACGCCTCTTAACTGGTCAGAAACCGGGGAAAGACAACTCTTTGGCCCGGATATGATTCAGGAAGCAGAAGAGCAGGTTCGCATTATTCGTGAGAAATTGAAAACAGCCCAATCTCGCCAAAAGAGCCATTATGATCGCAAACATAAGGCTATGACTTTTGAGGTTGACGAGAAGGCTTACCTTCGGGTGACTCCTTTAAAGGGAACCCATCGATTCGGTATCAAAGGCAAATTGGCTCCTCGTTACATTGGACCTTTTCGCATTCTCGCCAAGCGAGGAGAAGTTGCCTACCAATTGGAACTACCTCCGCATCTTTCCAAGGTTCATGACGTCTTCCACGTTTCCCAACTCAGGCGTTGCTTCTCGGATCCTATCCGTGGAGTGGACCACGAAACGCTTGATCTCCAAGATAATCTCACATACCGGGAGTATCCCGTTCGAATCCTTGATCAAGCCGAGCATACCACTCGACGCCAAAACATCAAGTTTCTCAAGGTTCAATGGTCACACCATTCCGAGAAGAAGCTACTTGGGAAAGGGAGGATCGTCTTCGACTTGAGTACCCCACCTTCTTCCCAACGGATCCTAAATCTCGGGACGAGATTCTTTTGAGTGGGGGTGAGTTGTCACATCCTAGTTAGTTCATGCATTAGAGTGTTGCATCATGGCTACATTTCACAGAAACCTGAAATGGGGAATGCCAGAAACCCCCAGCACCCCCCCTGGAACAACTAGGGTTTACTAATTTTTTTTCCAATGAACCTGAAATGCCCTCCATAAATGTTCACCATCTTTGGTCTTGGCTAAAACCTCTGCCAAAAATGGTTTCATATTTTTGGAGGCCATTTTGGATTTTTGCACAAGCCATAAGTATTTGCATTTGGGCATTTTAAATGCTATAAATATTTTTAAATGCCCAAATAATTTTGAAAGTATTTTTAGGCTGTTGGGAATAATCTCAAAGGTGCCTCAGAATATTTTCAGGATTTTTCCAAATGAAATAGTATTTTTACTATTTCAAAACACAGTATAGAAATAATCAAAAAGGAGAAAGAAAAAATAAAGCAGAAACTTACCTGGCAGCCCACCTGGCGGCCCAGCACTGTGCTGGCCCGCGCCAGCGAGCTGCTTGCCCTCGCCAGAGCAGGCAGACAGGTGACGCGGCGAGCGCGAGCTCGCCACCGCGCCAGCTGCTTGCCGCCCTCGCCGCGGACGAGCTGGACGACCTTCCTCGACGCGCCCCGAGCCCCTGGACATCGTCACTCTCCCCCATCGCCTCTCCCTCGCCCTTTCCCCACCATGGCCGACGCCGCCGCAGACACCTCACCGGAGTAACCGTGGCCACCGTCGACCTCGCGCCATTCCACTGTGTCCTACAGCTCTGCCGTCGCCCACTCCTTCGAGCAAGCCGAGCCCCGAGCGCTCGTTTGCCCCGAAGCTCCGCCACCGACCTCGCCTTCGCCGCTCCCCGTCGGAGATCCCCTCCGCCGTCGCCACTGCTACAGCTCGTCTCCGACCCCGCCGCCTGCTCCGTCGCAACCGCCGTGAGCATGGCCACCTTCCCATCCTCCCCTCTCTCTCTCTCTCTCGAGCTCTGTAGCCACCGCACGAAGCTCACCCGAACGCGCCGCCGTACGAGCTCGTCGCCGACGAGGCTCCGGCCATCCAACGGCCGCACCACCGTAGCCATTAGCTTCACCGCAACGCCAGGAACCCGTAGCGCCATCACATGTCCCTCGCCGTGCTCTCTAGATACGGTTTCAACCACGCCCGTACTCCGGCAGCCGCACGGCTCGTCGCCGGCGTCGATTCCGGCGACCCCGAGCTCCACTACCACCACCAGTCGACGCGGTTCGCCCCCAGCTACACGTAGGTGCTCTCCGCCGTCCTTTTGGTCGCCGGAGGAGCAAACCCGCACACCGCCGCCGCGTCTGGACGTCGCCGGCGGCTAAACGCCGGCGAGTCAGCGTGGTTTGACCACGGTTTGACCCCCCAGGGTCACTGACAAGTGGGGCCCGCCTGCTAATTAAATCTGGGTTAAAGTTAAAACTAATCCTAATTAACTAATTACCTAACCGTGACACTGACACAGGGGACCCACCCGTCAGGTTTGACCTGGACGACCCCGCTGACCCGCTGACGTCACACTGACGTCAGGCTGACGCAATAAAACATTTACTGGAATTATTCTTATATTGGAAATTCCAGAAATTATCACAAACTTCAAAAAATCATAGAAAATAATCTATAGCTCAGAATGAAAAGATTTATATATGAAAAATGATCAGAAAAATCCATTCTATCCATCTGTACTGGTTTCATGCATGATTAAGCAAGTTAACCTACTGTTTTATACAGAACAAGATAAGGCATTATTATGGGCCATTTATGAACTTGGAATTTGAATCTTTGATTCGAATTAGTCCAAACCTTTCTGGCCTTAGTTGCATTAGCCCAATACATCCATTTTGCCATGTCTCATGCATGCATCATATTGTTGCACTTGCTTGGTGTTGATTGTGCTTCGGTATGCTCATCGTGGTAGGTCCTGCCTCCGAGGATATTCACGGGTATCCAACTGAAGGGCAGTATCCCACCACCACTCTGTCAGGCAAGCAACCCATTGATCATTTCGATACAAACCCATCTTCTCGCTTCTGCTCTCGTTTACTGCATTAAGACAACGCGATTCAAACTGCTGTGTGTGTTGCGGTAGTTGAACCCACTTTCCTCTGCATGACCTGTCATTGCCACAGTAACTAGATGAAACCCACTAGCATGTGTAGGAGTTGATTGAGCCATGTTGTGTTCCTACAATGCTATGCTTGCTACGCTTAGAGTTGTGTCAGGTCTGGCTCATCAGGGTGATGAACTAGAGTGAAAGTGCGTGTGTCGGTAATGAGAGTGAAGTGTGGAATACGATTTGGTAAAGGTATCGATGGGAGGCCATGTAGGAGTACATGGTGGGTTGTTTCATTGAGACCGTCCCTAAGAACTGAGATCTGTATGCGTGATTTAAGATTCAGCTACTACCACACATTGGGCCCGAAACCAATGGACCCCCTCGGCTTCTTATTCACCCTTCTCCTCTGTCCAGGAGTTGCACGTAGTTTCTGGTGTTTGTAGTAAGCTGGAGGCCGTGGACAGCGCTGACCAAGGGGTGGGCTGTGATGCGGTAGGCTCGTGGCACGGTGTACCGAGTCGCCCGTTTGGTGTCCAGGAACCCTGCACACATCGTTCGGGGCCGTATGTGGAAACCTCGGCCGGACTCCCTGCGGATGGAACCTGAATAGGCGATAAACCTGGACTAGAGACTCGAGTATTTAGGTAGGCTGTGGCCGACACCCACGTTGGGCTTCCGCTTGAAGGTTGCCGAGTACACGTCGTGTAGCGACGATAAGTGGTGAGAGCGTGTGTGACGAAGTACACCCCTGCAGGGTATGAAACTATTCGAATAGCCGCGTCCGCGGTAAAGGACTACTTGGTCGCTTATGCAGTTCATAGACAAGTAAATGGATACTACTAAAAGCCTCAAGATAAGTGTGAGTACCGCGGATGGCCCTCTCGTTGGATGACGAGGGAGGATCCACGGGGGAGTATTGAGTTGGTGATTAGTGGACTCGTGTGCGAAAACTATTTCACAAGTGGTGTATCGTAGGATAGCTTAGCCAAGAGTCAAAGCTGGCTTGCTGCAATAACCCCACTACCTTCTTGAGAATGAACATGTATAGTAGGATCTGTTGTAAGACTTGCTGAGTACCCTTTGTACTCATGCTGTTTTAATTACTGTTTTCAGACGACAACACCGCCCCTTCTGACGGGTTCTACGTAGAACTCGACGACGACGAGTGACTTGCCACCCAGGTGGTGATCTAGGCTTGTGAAGGGCCTATGTAGATAGACAGGCTTCGTCAAGCCTTCTTTCTTCTAGTGTCTGTACCCAGACAGTTTGCTTCCGCATGTGCTTGTATGATTGTATGACTTGAGTGTTGGGTCATGCGACCCCTATCTGTATGAACAAGTTATGTAAGGCTCTCCGGAGCCCCTTAAATAAAGTACTTGAGTTGTAGAGTTTTGTTGTGATGCCATGTTGTATTCGCGCATATCGAGCATATTGTGTGTATGTTTGAAATGCTTGGTATGTGTGGGATCCGACAATCTAGTTGTCTATCTTTAGCAGCCTCTCTTATGGGGAAATGTAGTCTGGTGCCTCCTTGAGCCATAGTAGTCCGCTACAGCCCGGTTCACCGGAGTCCTGCTAGCCCAGCACTACT
>NW_025231766.1:8983-10766 GCF_018294505.1 Triticum aestivum | reverse complement strand
CGTGTCATAAGGCAGGAAACATATCTGTAGAGAAGTATAGGTGATGTGCTAGAAAACATGGCCGTGCCACTGATTTTTCAGCTGGTCGTGTGCTTCATCTGTATGATGCTTTTGTTGATTACCAGCTTATGTAGGTTGCTTAGAAGCGAGGCCTTCCCATAGTTGACGAAGATATGTGTAACCAGTGAAGAATATTAGGATGGGAATTTTACCTATTCTGTGGACTAGCTACAGTTCTTGGTGCCTTATAAATGATAAAGAGAGGTCTCTCTGACTAAATAATAATTTCCATTAGTTACTACTTTTCAGTTTTAGATTCCACTGTAATGTTGCTGATGATGTCAACACTGGTTTGACTTCTCATATATACGATCTCTAATTATTTCAGAAGATAATCAATCTGTTCATATCATACTACTTCCCATTATAACTTTCCCTGTGTATACTTTGGTAGCAGTGTGCTTTATTATTAGGCCCTGTAAAGATATGGAGTAAATTCTGCACCGCTGTGACCTTTACCTTCTTTCTAGATATACAATTGTTTACCAAATCGCGGCTTTGCAGGGAGGAGGTGTTGTCGCCAGCCTCACGTTGATGTGCGGTACTTGCGCCTCTCTGCTTCATGTGGACACAGGCACCAAACTAGAACATTTCCATGTTGTTATTTGGTGTTTAGAAAGTGTTTATCTGTAAGCGACATTAATACACTATAGTAGTCCCACAACGTTTTGCATATGAATAGTTGTAGAAGAAACATGATAACAGGTTTCTTTTGTTGCTAACGTGTAGAGTTACTGTACAAATGCATTTTCTGCTACAGATTTACGGGTCATTATTTAGCTATTTCGGTTCCTCCTTATGAATGGATTTTTCTATGTATATGGCGGAAGATAATATAGACCTCTATTTGTAAACATCCATATAGTTTGTGGAAAATGGAAAACCTTACTTTTTTTTTGTTATCTTTATGAAAATACTATTATCTCTTTTTAGCCCTTTACTATTACTTCCAAAAGAGTTCTTTTTAGTGACATGCAACTTTCTCCTTGATGAGTAGTGATCTGGTTATCTTGATAAAGACTGCTAATTCAGGTTATTTGTATGAATATTTTTATCAATTATAATTAATATTGTTTTGTTGCTTGTGGTAAGCCTCCCCACTTTGTAATGATCAATATATATGCCCGTACTTCAAGAATTTGTTGTTATCAGTGCTACATTTGGTCTGCTGATATGCCATGAATTTTGTTTTATTTCCATTTTTCATTTGATGCATGGAAGCAGTTTATCTATTTGGATGAATTAGTTTGACAATTACACAGAAATCTATGTGCCACGATGTTTAGAATAGCAAGTTTTCTAATTAACAAATGACAGCAAGCTAAACATGCAGCCTGAAACCACACGAAAGCTACTATAGAATCTCATTCTGCAAAGCTACCTTCCGGTGGCCAATAACAACCGCACTGCAAGCACCGAAGCGAATATCTCGGTGCCTTTGGGGCATCACATCTATGTTGCTAATACTATTTTTGAAGTTGTTGGCACGGTTTGGCCAGTTAGGCCTTGGGACCGGCTGCACTATTATTGCTGTTGTTGCGCTCACTGGGCCAGCCCACTGAGCATTGCCGAACAGATTCTCATTTTTCAAATAAAGAAAAAGGAAGAGAAAAGAATAATATCCCCTCAAATATTTTCTGATTGAGCTAAAAATTTCCAAACAATATGACTTTTAGACTAAGTTAAATAAATCATAAAATCTTTGTGGATTCAAAAAATGTTC
>NW_025231766.1:0-2129 GCF_018294505.1 Triticum aestivum | reverse complement strand
TAGAGGGAGTTATGGGTTTAGAGCTTAACATAATTACTTATTGTCTATTTATTGCTACAGATTGAAATGTTTGCTTCTAGATACTCAAGCATGGGAGGCAGCATGGATTTATTTACGAAGGGTGGCAGACACGACCATGAGGTGTGCACACACATTTACCTGCATTGTTATCTTGACCATGGGAGCCAATTCTAATACATGCCAACAATAGAGAAATGTATGATCATGAGAGAATGGAGTAAGGCTATAGAATTTGTGACTATGTATAAGGGCTCTTCACCAAGTGTGTGCACTGTACTTTATGGATTTTATTTGTGAATTTTTCCATGATATGTTGCACAAAGTCGCAGAATGTAAACATGACCAAATTAATGTTTTGGATGGATTCTCTGAATGCTTGCTCCCGTTTTTCAGATAGCATAGAACTTCAGGTGCAGAACACTCAGAGATAAGGCTAGGTAATTATACAAGACTGTCATAGCAGCCATCCGTAGATTAGACTGTAATCTGAAGGTGGTCCACAAGAAGGTGAAGCTGATCCTCTTGTGATGGTATCTCGTCAGTCTAACGGATCATTCATTTAGAGGTGTTGATGCTTTTTTGGTGGTATTTCATCAACCAAACAGATCATTCATTCAGATATGCCTCCAGCATTCAATTTTTATTTTCACTGAAAAGTTTTGCTGGCATCAAAATATTTCATTTGTAATCATTTTCCTAATGGGACCAAATTATCTCTTCACTGCAACTTCATGACATGTAAATTAGTCGTCTCGAAGTGTGACACTTGAATTTATCTACTCATTTTTAGTCAATCTTCAGCACTGATTTAAATCTTTTTAAGAGTTATAATGCTTTATTTGTTGGTAACTATAGGTAAATTCCTTTTTTGCTTGATTGCTAGATTTTATGAACTTTCCCCATGGTGTAAGAAAGAAAATCCTTTTATTAGCTTTGGAATGTTACATTTTGATTTAATTGCTTTGCTGAATGTATGCACAAAAAGAATTTCAGTTTCTCAGTGTCAGCAGGGAAGGTCTCAGTTGGTGGCACATTTCTTTAACAGGTTCATGGATACTTATTTTCCCGTTGCAACGCACGGGCACATTTCTGGTCGTCCGTTGTGGCAGTTTTGCAAAAGCGTCCCCGCGTTTCTTCGAAATCAACCCGCGGTCCTATTTTAAGTGGTTAACCAGGAAAACATTTTGTTTTTACACAAAACTCCCTATCTTTTGGTGTATTGATGTCACGGTGTCCATAATGCAGAACACATAATAAGTTAAATCAAGCCAATGATTTTGTTCTTTTAGCCAGAGTCAGGTTCAGAGTTGTTCACACTGAATTTTCTGGGCACATCCATAAGCAAGCTAGCACGTATTATTTAACTGAAGCAGAGGGCGGCTAAGCTATGAATGCTTCATTCTTTGTTCTGAACAAATGCAGCTACGACTTTATATTTTGAAGAACCGGCACCTGAGTGTGTTCTGTTTTTATAGCCTGCAGAGTCTGGAGAGTAAAGCTTGTACATTTTGTAAACCATTTTGTTCCAGTTTCCCTTGGTATACAAGTCTATACTGTATCGGGTTTTGCCATTGCCGATCATGTACTTCTTTCTGTGCTAGACTGGTATAAGTATATTTAGCTCATGTACACATGACATTTGGATTGAACCAAAGAATTTCATGTTGATGGCTACATATATACCTGAACATGGTGGCTTGAACTTGGTTATTATTCTTGGACATGATGCTGGAATAATTCTTGAAGTTTCATATATTCTGCTCTTTCTTCAATTATCAATTAGTTTAATTGCATCCCTGATGGTAGTTTTAGATATGTAGCAAAAGAAAGGGTCAATTACACATTGTTGGGCCCTCACGGCCCAATAGTAAGAAGATCTTCTTTTAGGGGTCGCAGCGGTACGAAGATAAGTTCGTGGGTCCTTCCATGCACCTTAACTATTTTGTTTGGGCCAAGCCCAGATAGTAAAAAAAAAAAATTCCCAACCAAGCTACCAACTATCTGTAAAAATTACCAAACAAAAATACCCAAAAAGTTAACACAAAAAACAGTTTAAAAATATTTCAAAAAAATATGTTTGTAATTTTTAAAAACACTTAAAAAATCGC
>NW_025231765.1:8370-10768 GCF_018294505.1 Triticum aestivum | reverse complement strand
CTTGGCCCATATAGGCCAAGATGCACCCCCTACAGTCCATGTGGCCCCCCCGGGGCTGGTGGACCCCCTTGGTGGACCCCCGGACCCCTTTCGGCACTCCCGGTACAATACCGATAAAGTGCAAAACTTTTCCGGCGACCAAAACAAGACTTCCCATATATAAATCTTTACCTCCAGACCATTCCGGAACTCCTCGTGACGTCCGGGATCTCATCCGGGACTCCGAACAACTTTCGGGTTACCGCATACTAATATCTCTACAACCCTAGCGTCACCGAACCTTAAGTGTGTAGACCCTACGGGTTCGGGAGACATGCAGACATGACCGAGACGACTCTCCGGTCAATAACCAACAGCGGGATCTGGATACCCATGTTGGCTCCCACATGATCCTCGATGATCTCATCGGATGAACCACGATGTCGAGGATTAAATCAATCCCGTATGCAATTCCCTTAGTCTATCGGTATGGTACTTGCCCGAGATTCGATCGTCGGTATCCCGATACCTTGTTCAATCTCGTTACCGGCAAGTCTCTTTACTCGTTCCGTAACTCACATCATCCCGTGATCAACTCCTTGGTCACATTGTGCACATTATGATGATGTCCTACCGAGTGGGCCCAGAGATACCTCTCCGTTTACACGGAGTGACAAATCGTCATTGTTATGCGTGCGTGGATTAATGTAATTAACCATTCTGAGAAAATTTTGACCAAGTAAATATCTTATTGATGTGATGATAACAGGGGCTGCTACATATAATTGTTGTGTATTAGTTGCATTCATGCATGGAATGACGCACCTCGATTTCTTCCTCATTGACACAATGCGTTAACTACAACGTCATCTTCCAATTTAATATTTTGTATATCACTAGGTGACCCATATTGCAAAGTATCTATGTTAATTTTTCCCTTGGTTTAGGAGGACGGTAAGATATTCCATTACATCTCCAACCATGCATTTTAATCATATGTATGTTAAGCTGCTAACACACATCTATCAATGTATAATTATGTGTATGTTATTTTTATCCCATGCCATATCTTGTGCACAGTATTGTTCGTGACAAATCCGGTGACAAATATATAGTTTGCTTATGTTAGTGGCCACAGCTTGAAAGCTTGATTGCATGCATTCTGTAGCAACTGAAAAGTAGCGAGGGAGTAGATAAAGCTAAGCAGGTGACTTTGTCTAGGTAGAAAACGATTGCTTTACGTCACTTGGCTTTTATCAGCTGCTCTTTGACCTTGTGAGGACCAATTCTCACCAATGACCAAGTATATGATATGTAATAAACTATGGTGGTGGGTGGTGACTTTTCATGGAACCAGCCCTGCAAGCATTGTGCCGACTTGGGTGAGATGGATAAATAATTATAATATACTACTCAGCCGTACATCAGATGATGCAGTAACGCTTAGGCTTATTAAAAGGAAACTTGAGGAGTTTATGCAAAAATTTAATCAAAAGTGAATAGATGACCATATGATTATATGGTAATGTCCTCGGAGGTTGCAATGTGCATGTTGAATGTGCAAAAGTTGCTTCCTGGAGTCCTTCTTGTGGTCTGTCTTTCCGGTGATGAAAGATGTTTCCATTGCTATTTTGGTTGCCGTTAGTTCTATTTTTCCTGGATTGATTGTTTTAGCTTCCATTTGGTTCAAAACTCTTGTAAGTTTGATTGATCATTCCCCAGCAAAACTATTGCAGATATCCGAGTCCCAAAAACAATTATTATTTGAGTTGTTTCTTTGTAAGATGCTTGTGATAGAAGCAATTAAATCATCTAACGGAAACTTCTTTCTACACTAAAACTGCCAACACACACCTCTAAGAAATTAATCCGTTTATGACTTGGCCGCCTGGCCTAGTCTTGTCATTGGATGTACTCCTTCCGTAAACAAATATAAGAGCGTCTAGATCACTACTTTAGTGATCTGAAAGCTCTTATATTTCTTTACAGAGGGAGTACTATTTACAACAGCAAAAGAAGCAGGTGAGGTGTGGTGCCACGAACCTAGTCAGGAAGGCTAACCAGATTGTTAGATTTATACACTGAACTGGTCATGCATGATAAAACTCTTCGCAAGAAGATGTTAACTAGTCTTGCTAAGATCATATGGAAACTTCCTGCTCTCCATCGTCATGGCATTTGTATCAGCTCTCCTTTTGTTTGGTCACTTCGTCCATTAATGTCGTCGCTTCTTACTGCAAGTACTCAACCACTTCGAGAGATATCTGACCAAGTAAATATCCGACTGACATGACGGTAACGTATAGGGGCTGCTAAAAATCCGCTAACAACTCTGTCGCCCTATGTTACTGGATTTCATGAAAAATCTATTGGCAAATATATAATTTCATAGTTTGAAAAGGTAGATTGCACACATGAT
>NW_025231765.1:0-5694 GCF_018294505.1 Triticum aestivum | reverse complement strand
AATGTGCAAAAGTAGCTTCCTGGAGTCGTTGTTCTGCTCTCTTGCTTTCTGGTGTATGCTATAAGAAATTTGCGGTTCCTGCTTGTACTATTTTAGCTTCCTTTTGGTTCAAAACTCTTGTAAGTTCAATTGATGGTTGCTTTAATGGAAATTTGATGAGGTGGATCGTTTTATCAAAATACTTATGAGCATTATTTTTGTTTTTCTTAAGTTGACAACTAAAAATAAGACTTTTACTAAGTTTTAGAAACTGGACACACCAGAGACCAGATTCCAAAAATTTGCTCCAACATACATATAGAAAACATGCAAAAATTTACAAAAGAAAAGACTATTACCTAAACCCCCCCGAAATGAATATTATTTGAGTTGTTTCTTTGTAACAAGCCTGTTATAGAAGCATTTTATCACAAAAAGGACTTCGGCCGCTTGGCTGAACGATATATGGTGTCGAGGAAATCCTCATACAAGATGATCAAAGAAAGCATGGAAAACCAAGCCAAACGCGCTAACAAGCGCCGGAAGTGCCTAATTAGACGTCTCCAGCATGCAGCCGAGAGGAAGCACATGAGAGGCTGGACCACCTAAAGACTCAACCAGGACCGACGACGACATTCAACCACAGGCCACCTAGAAGAAAACACTGGACTTCGTCACATCGACACCACCCAACTGCTGTTAGAGAGAACCCTCTGCCTAAACCAAGGAGCGTTGACCCTACCAGCAAGCAGAGATGATGAAAGGAGGATATTTCTGCATGTACAAGATAGGTGCAAGCAATACGGTGAGTCACCAAGAGGTTGGTTCGATTGGATTGCCATACCATTCTGAACACGCCACTGCGACTGAAAGGCGACTACACTCACCGATGACGAACCCAAGAGGGTTATGACGCACTGCCACCACCACCGCATCCGTCGGGGGGTGGGGGGGCAAAGGTTTTCAGCCTGAGCTAGGAGGGCGGGAGAACAATGGCGACGACCCAAAGAGGTGCGTGACTACCAAGACATCGCCCCCAACAGCATTGAGGCGCCGAACTTTCGCTTGGACCGCCCCACACCCTTGCCAGACGTCCAACCTGCCATCCAGGGCCATCGCCTCAACATATGACACACCAAACCAATGCCTCGCCACCAAGTTTTAGGTACGGGGTCACAGGAGAGAGACATCAAACCATAGTGAGGCTCGAGCTGGCCCAAGTCCACGACCATGACCATATCCGGTCGGGCCTAAGACCGCCAACAAACCCACCTGACCATTCCAGGTAGGGGCATGGAGTACCTCACCTGCGGTGGAACCTCACCCATCAGAGGCTATGGGCAACCACATCCGGTCTGACCGCAATCACCCCTCACAGGTCGATGATCACGATGCTGCCTGATCTGGGAGAGCACCGGCTCCAGGCAGAGTTCCCTGATCCACGCACGAACCAAGTGAACCATGACACCACTAGACATGCCACGAAATCTCAGGTCAGCGGCCCACATCCGGAGGCAGGGGATAGCAGTGGTGGTGGTGTGAGGTGCTAGGGTTAGCCCACAGAGACCAGGGGGTGGAGCGGAGAGAAGGGACATCCCACTGCCGCCTGCCATCGCTCGGGGCTTTGCTCTATGTGGTGCCGATGGATGGCTACCAGGGAGGTGGAGAGTGTGTAGGTCTAGGGTGGGTGGAGGAGATAGGCACTCATGTCGTCCACCAGGATGATGTTGGGGCCTGTATTCTTATTTCTGGATGCATTTTAATTGTATGAGGGAAACATCTTTTCTGTATCAAAATGACACACACACACACCTCCAAGAAATTAATCAGTTTATGAGTGGCCACCCAGCCAATTCATTGGGTGTGCTGTTTACTCTAACAAAAGAGGCATGCGAGGTGTGTCATGAGCCTACTCAAGAAAGGACGACTAGATTGTCAGATTTTTCCATTGAAATGATCATGATAAACCTCTTAGCAAGAGGACGTTAACTACTCTTACTAAGATCACATGAATTGTTTCTGCTCCCTATCGTCAGTGTTATGCGTGCGTGGATTAATGTAATTAACCATTCTGAGAAAATTTTGACCAAGTAAATATCTTATTGATGTGATGATAACAGGGGCTGCTACATATAATTGTTGTGTATTAGTTGCATTCATGCATGGAATGATGCACCTCGATTTCTTCCTCATTGACACAATGCGTTAACTACAACGTCATCTTCCAACCTAATATTTTGTATATCACTAGGTGACCCATATTGCAAAGTATCTCTGTTAATTTTTCCCTTGGTTTAGGAGGACGGTAAGATATTCCATTACATCTCCAACCATGCATTTTAATCATATGTATGTTAAGCTGCTAACACACATCTATCAATGTATAATTATGTGTATGTTATTTTTATCCCATGCCATATCTTGTGCACAGTATTGTTCGTGACAAATCCGGTGACAAATATATAGTTTGCTTATGTTAGTGGCCACAGCTTGAAAAGCTTGATTGCACGCATTCTGTAGCAACTGAAAAGTAGCGAGGGAGTAGATAAAGCTAAGCAGGTGACTTTGTCTAGGTAGAAAACGATTGCTTTACGTCACTTGGCTTTTATCAGCTGCTCTTTGACCTCGTGAGGACCAATTCTCACCAATGACCAAGTATATGATATGTAATAAACTATGGTGGTGGGTGGTGACTTTTCATGGAACCAGCCCTGCAAGCATTGTGCCGACTTGGGTGAGATGGATAAATAATTATAATATACTACTCAGCCGTACATCAGATGATGCAGTAACGCTTAGGCTTATTAAAAGGAAACTTGAGGAGTTTATGCAAAAATTTAAGCAGAAGCGAATAGATGACCATATGATTATATGGTAATGTGCTCGGAGGTTGCAATGTGCATGTTGAATGTGCAAAAGTTGCTTCCTGGAGTCGTTCTTGTGGTCTGTCTTTCGGGTGATGAAAGATGTTTCCATTGCCACGAAAGTTGCTATTTTGGTTGCCGTTATTTCTATTTTTCCAGGATTTATTGTTTTAGCTTCCTTTTGGTTCAAAACTCTTGTAAGTTTGATTGATCATTCCCAGCAAAACTATTGCAGATATCCGAGTCCCAAAAACAATTATTATTTGAGTTGTTTCTTTGTAAGATGCTTATGATAGAAGCAATTAAATCATCTAACGGAAACTTCTTTCTACACTAAAACTGCCAACACACACCTCCAAGAAATTAATACGTTTATGACTTAGCCGCCTGGCCTAGTCTTGTCATTGGATGTACTCCCTCCGTAAACAAATATAAGAGCATTTATATCACTACTTTAGTGATCTGAAAGCTCTTATATTTCTTTACAGAGGGAGTACTATTTACAATAGCAAAAGAAGCAGGTGAGGTGTGGTGCGACGAACCTAGTCAGGAAGGCTAACCAGATTGTTAGATTTATACACTGAATTGGTCATGCATGATAAAACTCTTCGAAAGAAGATGTTAACTAGTCTTGCTAAGATCATATGGAAACTTCCTGCTCTCCATCGTCATGGCATTTGTATCAGCTCTCCTTTTGTTTGGTCACTTCGTCCATTAATGTCGTCGCTTCTTCCTGCAAGTACTCAACCACTTCGAGAGATATCTGACCAAGTAAATATCCGACCGACATGATGATAACGTATAGGGGCTGCTAAAAATCCGCTAACAACTCTGTCGCCCTATGTTACTGGATTTCATGAAAAATCTATTGGCAAATATATAATTTCATAGTTTGAAAAGGTAGATTGCACACATGATTCTGTATCAACTACTGAAAAGAACAGGGTAGTAGTCATGCGCCCATGAATCAAGCCTACACGTGAGTAGGTGACTTCATCTATGTCGGCATCGAGCTAGAAAACGATTGATTGCCTTACATGACTTGGCTCCTCAACTGCTCTTTGACTGGTTTCGTCTGCACCGGTTCCGACTATGACCAAGTATATGATATCTAATTAAACTAGTGCCGGATGTTTCTTGTCTTAAAAATCTTTTCCTTAATAGTGATGGGTGGTGAATTTTCCTGGAATCGACCCTGCTTGCATTGTGGTGACTCGGGTGAGATGAAGAAACATTCATAATTACTAGTCAGCCGTACACATCACCATATAATAGCTTTATATGGCTGTATACGCTGCATTGCTTCTTTGGAGGGAAAACATGTCTTAAATGGGCGTATATGCAGTACTTTAATTAGCAGCAAGAGACCAGTTCAATTGGTTGGTTGGTTTCACTTGACTAAGTCTATAATTGCTAACGATTTCAGGCGCTGCTCGCTGGACCTATATAAACTCATACATCCCTGCATGCTCAAACCATCACCCACGCCACAATCACAAACAGAAAAACAGGAGAGAGAAAAAATCAGATGGCATCACCCTCTTCCTTCCTTCTCCTCGCTGTTCTTCTCGCGCTGGTCTCATGGCAGGCCACTGCCTCCGATCCTAGCCCCCTGCAGGACTTTTGTGTCGCCGACATGAATTCACCAGGTACTATCCGGTTTCTCATCACGTTCTCACCAAATAAATTTGTTGAAATGAATTTCTAGAAATTATATGCAAGTCGAAACAACTTTGTAAGACCTAAGCTTACACCAAATACATATGTTGAAATGAATTTCTGAAAATTATATGCATGTTCAAACTACTTTGTAAGACCTAAGCTTACTTTATAAATCTTTTCTATGCACCAGTACGTGTCAATGGGTTTGTTTGCAAGAACCCAATGGAGGTCAACGCTGACAACTTCTTCAAGGCAGCCGCGCTCGACAAGCCTAGGGTGACCAACAAGGTTGGATCCAACGTCACTTTGATCAACGTCATGCAGATTGCTGGACTCAACACCCTCGGCATCTCAATTGTGCGCATCGACTATGCTCCCTTGGGTCAAAACCCACCACATACGCACCCTCGCGCCACTGAGATCCTCACGGTGCTCGAGGGGACACTGTACGTTGGCTTTGTCACATCCAACCAGCCCGCCCCAAACAGAAACAAGTTCCTCTCGAAGGTGCTCAACAAAGGTGATGTGTTCGTCTTCCCCGCGGGGCTCATCCACTTCCAATTCAACCCCAACCCCCACAAGCCTGCCGTTGCAATTGCCGCGCTCAGCAGCCAGAACCCAAGGGCTATCACAATTGCCAATGCGGTGTTTGGGTCAGACCCACAAATATCCGATGATGTTCTTGCCAAGGCGTTTCAGGTGGAAAAGAATACAATAGACCGGCTCCAGGCTCAGTTCTGGGAGAACAACCACAACTAAGTGAAACGTTGGCTGATTACACGGAAGACCAGTGCGCAAATTAGGGACATGTTTGAGTTTGTACATATGCATCCTAATCTATAAAAGAAATGGAGCATATGTCATCCCATTGTTGTGTCTGTAATGAGTGAATGTATTTCTACCTTCTTAATAATTGACAATATCATTTTTATCACACTGATATGATCTCATATGCTTTTTTGGTTCTAGTGTTTCGTATTTCTCATTAAAAAATCAATATTTTGGGTTCTTTTCCCCTTGTTCCGAAACAAGAGATGATTAGGTCAAAAAAGGAAACAATACACGATTATCTGGTAATCCAGTATATGTTTGATGCTAGGGTTGAACACCTAGGATTATGTTGCAATACATGCGAAGTATGCGATGGTTGGAGCCCGATTGTGCTCAGGATTTAAATGTGAAGTTGAAT
>NW_025231764.1:9422-10771 GCF_018294505.1 Triticum aestivum | reverse complement strand
ATGATACCATGCCAAGTTTCAACATTTTCAGAATTCTAAACAATTAGGTAAATGACCGAAAAAACAAGTGATGTTAGAACATGTTGGAATGACGTCGCTTTGAATGCTGCATACTGAACACAAAAGAAGTCCAGAGTTCAAATAAGTTTAAAAACATTGAAGTGCCCGTGTAACAGATGAGTTCTCATCCGAAACCCTGATACTCTGAAAGAGTTTGTCCAATTTGTACATGACGTGCGTCAAGTTTTTGCCGTGACCCTATCTACTCTTGTGCACATGCTATGCAGCTGAAATGATG
The DNA here is from genome assembly GCF_018294505.1 of Triticum aestivum. Taxonomy (NCBI): domain Eukaryota; kingdom Viridiplantae; phylum Streptophyta; class Magnoliopsida; order Poales; family Poaceae; genus Triticum; species Triticum aestivum. The sequence continues at coordinate 10,473 of NW_025231764.1, read as the reverse complement.
ATACCATGCCAAGTTTCAACATTTTCAGAATTCATTTTGTAGTGATTTTCAATTTCACGGTCATTTAGCTCTCTAAACAATTACGTAAATGACCGAAAAACAACAAATGATGTTAGAACATGTTGGAAATTCATGACGTTGCTTTCAATGTTGCATACTGAATACAAAAGAAGTTTAGAGTTCAAATAAGTTTAAAAAACATTGAAGTGCCCGTGTAACAGATGAGTTCTCGTCCGAAACCCTGATACTCTGAAAGAGTTTGTCCAATTTGTACGTGACGTGCGTCAAGTTTTTGCCGTGACCTTCTCTACTCTTTTGCACATGCTATGCGGGTGAAATGATGATACCATGCCAAGTTTCAACATTTTCAGAATTCATTTTGTAGTGATTTTCAATTTCACGGTCATTTAGCTCTCTAAACAATTAGGTAAATGACCGAAAAACAGCAAATGATGTTAGAACATGTTGGAAATTGATGACGTCGCTTTCAATGTTGCATACTGATCATAAAAGAAGTCCGGAGTTCAAATAAGTTTAAAAACATTCAAGTGCCCGTGTAACAGATGAGTTCTCGTCCGAAACCCTGATACTCCGAAAGAGTTTGTCCCGTTTGTACACGAAGTTCATCCAGTTTTTGCCGTGACCCTCTCTAGTCTTTTGCACATGCTATGCGGGTGAAATGATGATACATTGCCTAGTTTCAACATTTTCAGAATTCATGTTGTAGTTATTTTCAATTTCACGGTCATTTAGCTGTCTAAACAAGTAGGTAAATGACCGAAAAACAACAAATGATGTCAGAACATGTTGGAAATTGATGACGTCGCTTTGAATGCTGCATACTGAACACAAAAGAAGTCGGAGTTCAAATAAGTTCAAAAAACATCGAAATGCCCGTGTAACAGATGAGTTCTCGTCCGAAACCCTGATACTCCAAAAGAGTTTGTCCAGTTTGTACACGAAGTACGTCCAGTTTTTGCCGTGACCCTCTCTACTCTTTGCACATGCTATGCGGGTGAAATGATGATACCATGCCAAGTTTCAACAATTT
>NW_025231764.1:1609-2143 GCF_018294505.1 Triticum aestivum | reverse complement strand
AAAAACAACAAATGAGGTTAGAAGATGTTGGAAATTGATGATGTCGCTTTGAATGCTGCATAGTGAACACAAAATAAGTCCGGAGTTCAAATAAGTTTAAAAAACATTGAAGTGCCCGTGTAACAAATGAGTTCTCGTCCGAAACCCTGATGCTCCGAAAGAGTTTGTCCAATTTGTACATGAAGTGCGTCCAGTTTTTGCCGTGACCCTCTCTACTCTTTTGCACATGCTATGCGGGTGAAATGATGACACCATGCCAAGTTTCAACATTTTCAGAATTCATTTTGTAGTGATTTTCAATTTCACGGTCATTTAGCTCTCTAAACTACTAGGTAAATGACCGAAAAACAACAAATGATGTTAGAACATGTTGGAAATTGATGACATCACTTTGAATGCTGCATAGTGAACACAAAAGAAGTCTAGAGTTCAAATAAGTTTAAAAAACATTGAAGTGCCCGTGTAACAGATGAGTTCTCATCCGAAACGCTGATACTCCGAAAGAGTTTGTCCAGTTTGTACACGAAGTTCGTC
>NW_025231764.1:0-1222 GCF_018294505.1 Triticum aestivum | reverse complement strand
AACAACAAATGATGTCAGAACATGTTGGAAATTGATGACGTCGCTTTGAATGTTGCATACTGAACACAAAAGAAGTCGGAGTTCAAATAAGTTTAAAAAACATCGAAATGCCCGTGTAACAGATGAGTTCTCGTCCGAAACCCTGATACTCCGAAAGAGTTTGTCCAATTTGTACGTGACATGCGTCAAGTTTTTGCCGTGACCCTCTCTACTCTTTCGCACATGCTATGCGGGTGAAATGATGATACCATGCCAAGTTTCAACATTTTCAGAATTCATTATGTAGTGATTTTCAATTTCACGATCATTTAGCTCTCTAAACAATTAGGTAAATGATCGAAAAACAACAAATGATGTTAGAAGATGTTGGAAATTGATGATGGCGCTTTGAATGCTGCATACTGAACACAAAATAAGTCCGGAGTTCAAATAAGTTTAAAAAACATTGAAGTGCCCGTGTAACAGATGAGTTCTCGTCCGAAACCCTGATACTCCGAAAGAGTTTGTCCAATTTGTACATGAAGTGCGTCTAGTTTTTGCCGTGACCCTCTCTACTCTTTCACACATGCTATGTGGGTGAAATGATGATACCATGCCAAGTTTCAACATTTTCAGAATTCATTTTGTAGTGATTTTCAATTTCACGGTCATTTAGCTCTCTAAACAATTAGGTAAATGACCGAAAAAAACAAGTCATGTTAGAACATGTTGGAAATGGATGACGTCGCTTTGAATGCTGCATACTGAACACAGAAGAAGTCCGGAGTTCAAATAAGTTTAAAAAACATTAAAGTGCCTGTGTAACAGATGAGTTCTCGTCCGAGACCCTGATACTCTGAAAGAGTTTGTCCAATTTGTACGTGACGTGCGTCAAGTTTTTGCCGTGACCCTCTCTACTCTTTTGCACATGCTATGCAGGTGAAATGATGATACCATGCCAAGTTTCAACATTTTCAGAATTCATTTTGTAGTGATTTTCAATTTCACGGTCATTTAGCTCTCTAAACAATTAGGTAAATGACCGAAAAACAACAAATGATGTTAGAACATGTTGGAAATTGATGACGTCACTTTGAATGCTGCATACTGAACACAAAAGAAGTCCGGAGTTCAAATAAGTTTAAAAAACATTGAAGTGCCCGTGTAAGAGATGAGTTCTCGTCCGAAACCCTGATACTCCGAAAGAGTTTGTCCAATTTGTACATGAAGTGCGTCCAGTTTT
>NW_025231763.1:0-10771 GCF_018294505.1 Triticum aestivum | reverse complement strand
GCATCTAATAACATGAGTACCTTATTCCATCTATAGAGAGCCACCGCTGCCTCGCATCTCTGAGCAGGACACAAACCCTAGCAAAACTTACAAAAACATAAAAAAGGGAAATATTGTGTCTACGGGAATTGATGACCTACAGGGAGGACAAAGGGGGTTATGTGGATCAGTAACTGACAGAGTCGGGGAGGGTGGCGGTGGCAGGGACATGCGTCATGGTCGTCATTGTTGTCGCGGAATTTGTGTCGGCCATCCCTTTAGAATGTGTTGTCGCCGCTGCAGGATCCATCCACCGCAGCCCCTAGCGCATGGTCAGTCCGCAACAAAATCATTCATCTCAATGCAGGTGATGCGGATGTTCATAGGATTACTCCACACCACGTCATACAAGGAGGACTCTTCCTTGGTCTTTGTGCGAGGGTAAACTTTGGGGCGAAAGGCAACGACTCGATTAGGTATACATCATCTTCCTTACAGTTGGTAATTTATTATTCACTTTCATATTTATTCCCACAATCTAGTTTCGCTGCACTACTGCAAATTATGGTTTTTCCTAGAACCATATACCCTAGGTGAAATTGGGACAAGGAAGACTTTACTTAGCCTTGGCTACTGACGGAGACGTTTGTCTACGGCGTCTTTGACGAGAGCCCGATCTAGCCCACGTTAGGAATCTCGCTCGGAGTTGCGTGGTGTTCCATGGTTGTGATCAATGATGTGAGATCGATTGTGCTGGAGGCGGCCGTTGTGCTGACGCAGACGTTGAAGCTTAGCATCTGTCTCTCATACACAGTGACAGGCCAGCCATTCATCTCAACACTGGAGTTGCGAATGTTCAAAGGATCACTCTATGACACACCATACGAGGCAGGATTTTTGCTTGGTCTTTCCGCGAGGGCCATATGGGAAGTAACGCCGACAAATAACATGCATATGTTATTAGTAATGCCCCGCTCCCAACCCCATTTTTAACAAAAATTGGGAAAAAATTATTGAGGCCTTAAGTTAAAGAAAATTGAGTGTTTTGCCCCCTCAAACATACAAATTTATAATTGATCTTGATTTGTTTTTCATCATTCAATAGTAAAATAATTGTTGTCCTTCAAGTGATGCAGGTTTCCTTAGCCTACAGTTTAGTGGGAAGACCGCAGATTACAAAGATGAAAATAGAATCCATTGGACCTCTGGTTTCAGATTCATCCTCGGTTGTTAGACGGCAACATTGTCTCACAGACCGAGCTGCTTCAGAAGAAATATAGGAGTCTACGCTACTTCCCGGTAGACAATAACAAATACTGCTATAACATCATTGTCAATGAGAGGGCATGTTACCAAGTGAGGGTAACATTTCTCTACGACATTTTCGACGAGAGCCCAGTCTACCCCAACTTCGGCGCGGAAAGCAACGAGTCGACCAATTATACATCATATTCCTTACAGGGAATTTATTACCCATTTTCATATTCTTCCCACAATCTAGTCTCAATGCACTACTAGAAATTATGGTTTTCCCCAGAGCCGGCCATATACCCTATGTGAAATAGGAAAAACTACAAGGAAAGTTTGGCTTTCCCTAGATGGGTAGGTGTAGTATAGGCAAAGGCCCTGGTCACAGAGGGTACATCTAGCAAGCTCCGGGGAAATTTCTTTACCTAGGGAAAGATTTTTTTTGTGTATGTTATATCCAACATGGAAAGATATTAGGCCATAGGGAAAGATTGTGGGAGCCTTTTGCTCTGCCACGACACCATACTTCCAAGAGAGTTATATCACGTAGGGAAACACCATTTTCATACATGCCATAATCTAATTGTGTAATATAAATTTGAATTCACAGCTACATTAATTCACATAACTCAAATTAGGGACATGATTATCACGTGTGTGCTACCCAGTCGGGCCTTAGGACATCGGCCACCTAATATGTCAACATGGCTATTTGAATCGGATTGAGCTGATAGCGGAACTAGGTAAGAAGGTAACAAACTTCTTTGTATTCATGGGACATGGGAGGCTTGAGGAGTTCATTCTTTGCGAGATAACACTTTTCCCCGCCATGAATGGGAGTTGATTTGGCTCTCCGAAATAGAGACCTTTTTTGTTTATAACCTATTTACAAAATTTCTAGATTATGCACATGTCATTTAAGGAGAGCCAAGTCAGGGTACATAATACAAGGTATGTTTCTCTAAACATAATGATGATATTAAAACCTTTGCCCTTTCCACGTGTAAACTAAACCGTTCATACCGTATTTTTCGTTCGGTCATATTTTTCTCATTAAATGATAACAGGGTAGGAGAAGATTCATGTCGGCCGATGAATGTAAACTATAAAGCATGTTAGCACTGCTCTCGTATTTATGAATGTAACTATAAGTTGATACTTGCTTCCCTTTGTTGAACCATAGCTGCAAATGATATCCTATCTGAGCCATGGATTACTTATGCCATTTCCGGCCTATGGAACAATGACAATTCATGTAAATATATCACCAACTCTTGCCTACATACCTCTGCAGGACAAATGGAAAATCTGGGAGAATTGAAGAGACAAGGGAAAAGGGATTTTTTCGCGAATATGCAAAGGATGCTCTTTTCATTGATAGAATGATAGTTTTACAAGCATGAGGTTACAACGGCACACCAAGCCAAATACACAAGAAAGCGTGGAGGTGATCATCGAGGAAACAGATGGGATTGCTCATCCCCGCTACATCATAGTTTAACTCCCCAGGATTATGCTCTTGATCGCGCCCAAAGGCGCGCTTCATCTTTGATTGTAGAGCAGAGGTGGGAGACCGATGACCGGTCGCCGTCGATGACAAAACCGTTCCGGTGTTTCCATAGCCACCAGGCGGTGAGGATGATGAGAGAGCCCAGTACCTTGCGCTTGCCGGTGGGCAAGAAAACACAAATTGTAGCCCACAATGTGTGGAAATCCGTGTCCTCGTTTGGTAGTTCAGCAGTAGATCTTGCCCAAGCCAGAATCTCGTGCCACACTTGCCTAGAGAAGGAGCAACCCGCTAGCAAGTGGTGCATTGTCTCCTCTTCTTGGGATAGATATGATCTAAATGGAGATGATATATTAAAAACGAGGCGTGAAGCCTGAACTCATAAAAAAGCTATGTATGTGCTTCACAGTGAAAGGAAACTTCATCTAACACACCAGTAGGCATAACGTTTGAGGCATGCGTTGCAAGTGCGCACTTACTAGTATGAAACCAAAAAGAAGGAATGACAAAAAAGGTGTACGTAGATGGAAGGATAAATTATGATGTGGAAAACAAGCCAGGGGTTCAATCCTGTCATCCCTACATATTACATCTCCTATGGGAAGTAACGAGGGGCCAATTGAGATCGATTCAAATTGCACAAAATTCACAGTTTCATTTTTCTATATGAAAGCGGTAAGAAAATTATCCTTTTCTTTACTGCTTTCCCCCCCAAAAGCGCTCTTACTTCAGTTCAGTAGAACGTGTGTCTCCAAAACCAAATGTCATAGCTTCAAAATCCTACATAGCATGATTATGTTCTTGTTATGTTGAATAAAAATTAATTTAACAAAGTGGAATATGACTATTGCTCTTAACCAAAATCAAAGAAAACAACGATCATACTTGACCTGGAGTGGAGAGGAGACCACTGACCAATCTCTGTCCATTATCCCATGTATTTCCATTACTGGTATGCTTGTAGTAATAATAGTCTAGTAGACTAACTAGAAGATTATATGAATCCTTCGTGAATTGCCTTGCCTTGCTCATAGATGTTTATTTAAATCCACCCATGGTACTATTGTTCTTAGAGAGCAATGAACGTTGTCTTTTTTCGTTCTAAAAAATGGAGGAACGGAGGGGTGAGATCCTCAATGCAGAATGAGGCAAGGCTTTCTTCTATAATACTCCCTCCGTCCTATAATATAAGAACGTTTTTGACACTAGTATAGTGCCAAACTTATATTATGGGACAGAGGGAGTACATCCTACCCAATTTTTGTTCACAATAGCGTTCTATTCAAAATATTAACTTGTTTTTCTTCTCATCGTGGCGTGACCAGATGAGAGAGAGAGAGAGAGAGAGAGAGAGAGAGAGAGAGAGAGAGAGAACTAGTTCCATTTTGATTTAGACCCCAAGCCGAGGTTGGAAGAATTCTTTATTTTCTTGTAGGTTCCTTCTTTATGATTTATTGAAAGTTTTTCTCTTCCATTCATTGCTTCTAATATGCTTAAAGGCTATGATCAATGCAATGAACATTTTTCACGTGGAAATTAATAGGAAAGGAATTCAAATCATAGTTCAGTACAAACTTTTTCTCTTTTAAGAAGGGTGATAGTTTCTTTCCAATGCTTCTGCGCTCTACCCATATCTACTGATCAAACCTACTACACATCTACTGGCAGGGTACGTCCGTAGGACTTTTTCAAGGACATTCAAAACAAAATGTCTATAAATTTCTATAGAAAGTGGTGCTCGATAGAGAATTCTGACCTTTTCATGGGTTGGGCAATCTTCAAATTCTTGTTTTTCTAGCGAAAGAACACCCTTCCAAGCGATGCTCTCCTATAAACTCTGGTAATGTTGATTTCAATTGAGACAAAAATGTCAGTGGTCTGTTCCTTAGCATGAAAATTGACACCACTTTCTTAGTACATAAGAGATTAGATGGGAAATGCTACCTACTACAATCTAAGCCCATCAATTTGAGATTGACGGCCTACAAGCAGGGGAAAGGGGATCTGTTGATCGATACCTGATTGAGTCGTGGAGGCCCGCAGTGGCAGGACTTGTGTCGTCGTCGTCACGGAATCAACTTCATTGTCCCCATAGACTAGGTCGTCGCCGCTGCAGGATCCAACCATCGCCACCCTCCCTAGCACATGGTTGTCCTCAAGATACCCCTTGTTGAGATTGAAATGATTGCAACAACACACAAGTTACAGTATTGTACAATGGGTAGAGGTTGCTCCTGAGCCTTCCTGTCGAAATCAGATCAGATGCCCATGGAGGTGATTAACACTCGCAAAGTGATCGGTCGGGTGGGCCATAGCTTTTTCGTATAATTTTTATTTCTTTAGTTTGAAATTGATACTATCTAAAAATTATCAAGGTGTGTACTTTTATATGCATAATCATTGTTTTGGTCCTAAATACCTTTTTAAATAAATATAGATAAATACTCAATTGTCTAATGTGGATCTGTTCCTTGTAACTTCAAACCAGACTCAACTGAACAGTTCAAATACTTGTAACACACCAGAGTTTCAAACCCTATTAATATTGCCTTATTATTAACGCAATATGTCATTTCTAATTTTCATTTGAAGTGATGTTGACTAAAACCTAACTTCTATTTTATTAAATTTTGCAACTTAAATGAAATTTGAATAAATAAATTGTATAGATCACTGATCTATTTAAATTGAGGGGATTCACATGGTGGATCTCTTTATAACCCATGAACATATCCTCACAATATTATTAGGGAGTTGCTTAAACTGAGGGGGTTCACATGGTGGTTCTCTTTAGAACCCATGAACATATCCTCACAGTATTTTTTTGAGGGAAATATCCTCACAATATTATTAGGGAGCTAAATAAAACAATCATTCCATTAATTTGGAATAAAGGATAGCTCACTTGCAATTTAAATCCCTTTGGTTCCAAATATTATAAATCCATGCATGTGGAGCTTTGAAAAATGTCAGAGTGGCCACCTGTAAATTTTTAGCTCAAATGCAAAATATTTGGAAGTATTATTTTGTCAATTTGAAACAGAAGCATTTTCATAATGCTACAGTTCATTAAATTTTGATAGACATATTCTTGCGCCAAAGTCTGCATAGTGGAGACCATGTGTCCGTTTCTATTACTCCGGATCTCAGAAGGGATTTGTTTCAAATTTAGGCCGGTCGCAATAGTGCGGATGCATGCGTGCTATTTAAATAGCTACAACTTGTACCGCAAGAATAGGATCTTCAGGGCAATCGTGGGGCAGCATGAGCTATTTAATTAGGCTGATCGATTGATCGAGGGCGATATTAATTAACCCCAGCTAAAGCATACACCAATTAGGATTTAGCACTGCCGGCCATGGGGCTCACCTTGTCGGTGCTCGGCTTGGGGCTCCTCGGCGCGATGAACTTGTTCGTCAGGTTCCCACCTATCACCAACCATCACCACCCTCCCTAGCACATGGTTGTCCTCACGAGACCACTCGTTGAGATCGAAATGATTGCAATGACAGGCAAGTTACAATATACTAAAAAATGGGTAGAGGTTGCTCCTTCCGAAATCAGATCTGATGGCCACGGAGGTGATCGACACTCACAAAGTGATCAGTTGGGTGGGCGATAGCTTTTTCCGTTTAATTTTTATTTATTCAGTTTGAAATTGATACTATCAAAAATTATCAAGGGGTGTACTTTTGTATGGATAATTACTGTTTTTGTTTTAAATACAAATTTTAAAATAAATATAGATAAATAATTATTCCATAGTAACTCAATTGTCTAATGTGGATCTGTTCCTTGTAACTTCAAAAGTACTCAGGTTGGACAGGACCAGACACAACAGTTAAAATGCTTGTAACATCCCAGAGTTTCAGACCCTATTAATATTGCCTTATTATTAATGTAATATGGCAGTTCTGCTTTTCCAGTCATCATGCTTTCATTTGAAGTGATGTTGACTAAAATCTCACTTGAATTTTATCAAAATTTGCCAATTCCAATGAAATTTGAATAAATAAATCGCATAGATCCTTGATCTATTTAAACTAAGGGTATTCACATGGTGGATCTCTTTATAACCCATGAACATATCCACAATATTATTAGAGAGCTATTTAAACTGAGGGGATTCACATGGTGCTTCTCTTTATAACCCATGAACATATCCTCACAATAGTATTAGGGAGCTAAAACAATCATTCCATTAATTTGGAATAAAGGATAACACACATGCAGTTTAAATTGCTTTGGTTCCAAATATTATAAATTTTGAGCTCAACTGCAAAATAATTGGAAGTATTGTTATGTCGACTTGAAACAGAAGCCTTTCCATAATGCTAGATTTTTTTTATTGTTTGAATTGCTTACCACACGTGTCACATGCTTCCATAATGCTAGAATTTAACAAACTTTGACTGACATATTCTTGCGAAGAGCGATACTCAAAGTCGCATCGTGGAGACCGGGTGTCCGTTTCTTGCGAAGGGATTTGTTTCAAGTTAGGCCGATAGCAATAGTGCGGCTGCATGTATACTCTACTTTAAATTGATGCAACTTGTACCGCAAGAATAGGATCTCCCAGGCAGGCAATCGTGCGGCCGCATGTGCTATTTAATCTAGGCCGATCGACCGATCGAAAGCCAGATTAATTAATTAACCCTAGTAGCTAGCTAAAGCACACACCAGTCAGATCAGATTTAGCGCTAGCTGCCGGCCATGGGGCTCACCGCGTCCGCCATGATCGGCTTGGGGCTCTTGAGCGCCGCGGCCGTCTCCCACGGCGCTGAAGTCGACAACGACAAAACCGCAGTCACACACTACGTGGCCAACGGCGGCTGCCTCAAGGAGTTCCGGACGGCCATGAGGACGTGCGACCCCTACGAACCCAATTCCGCCAAGCGCCGCGCCGTGGATGTCGAGGCGTGCGTCGGCGCCACCAAGGCGCTGCGCGAGTGCTTCGGCCGCAACCCGGACTACTTTGAGCACCAGTACATCAAGCGCTTGGACAGCGGCCTCGTCCAGGACCGCGGCTCGTCGCCGAGGCAGGAGGATGTGGGGGAGTACAGGTGGTGGCAGTACATGAGGAGAAGCTAGATTGCATTACATAGTACGTAGTAGTAGTTAGTATCGTGATTCCTTACATATGGCATGCTGCATGCATATCGATCGTTTGTTCTAATAATAGTACTAGCAGAGTAGTTATAATAAGATATTTGTATTTTGCGGGGTCGTATTGAGAGACTTTACTCTGTCTATCTATATTGTTTTTATGGTGATAATCCATATTTTACTATTGTACAGCGTTTTTTCTGAGATGAGGCAGTAGCCCCAAAGCTGCTCCGCCTGGAGAATAACCTGGTGTAAACCTTGTTTTGACCATTCATGTGTCTAAAACGTTTTCTCCTCCCCTACAAGGGACTCCCAAGCGTTAGGGTTTCCCCACCTTCTGGTTGGTCCCGTCGCCAATCTGCCGTGTCTCCTGTGGCATTAGAGCCATGGAGGCTCGATGGATCCCTGACATACTTCGTTTTTAGGTGTTTTTTTTATATTTTGATTAGGGAGAATTTCATGTGGAACTATACGCACATGCATACAAATGGGCAGGTAAATCAACAAATTATTCTTTAAAAACAACGACCAAAAATTTGTACGATTTCTTGTGCTTGATTATTTTACATGATTTCTTGACTTGCAATTAGATTCCATTAAAGAAATTATTTTACCATCTCGGTTTACTACAGACATAAAGTAGATTAGATAGTTGGCGGAGTCTTCAGATTTAGGGAGATAACCATAATTAAAAAAGGTATTTGGCAGTCTTCAGATTTAAGGAGATAACCAAAATAGTTTGCACACATTTGGTACACAAAAAGAATAATTGTCTCTTTGTACAAAAGTTATAATTTAAAATTCTAGAATTCACTTTGACAAGGAGAACTATATACAAAATTTCAAATAATCTAGGTATGCTACTGTTGAGCACAGACATTTATACTGCTGAAAAGCTTAATGCTTCTGTAGTTACATCATAATTCAGCAGCTGAATATTTTCATAGAAGATCCTATTTAAGCATTCATGTCATCACCAATTATGTGTGGAGTTTAATATTAGTTGCAATTATATAGTGTTGGATACAATAGGTGCCTCCGCCCAGTAAGAAAACTCTGCATAAATTCTGTGACTTATGGTCTAACTATTTGCGCGCGCGCGCGCGTTTGTGTGTGCGCGCTATTATGTCGATTTCAAACAGAAGCATTTACATAATGGTACAATTTAATAAATTTTGACGGAAATATTCTTGCGGAAAGCAACGGCCAAAGTCACATAGTGTAGACCGTGTGTCCGTTTCTATTGCGACTTCAAATTAGGCTGATAGCAATATATAGTGCGGCTGGACGAGGATCCTCTGCCGAGCGGCACGTGTAGGGCGAATAAGCCACGGCGACGAAGCCGGGCACGTCGAGTGCAGGTATGGGCGCGCACTGGACCTGCTGGGCGGGCGCCTCCGTAGAGTAGGGCGTGCGTGTGTGCGTGTGTTGGGTGCATGGGCGTGTCCGTGCACTGGGGTAGTGTGTGTGTCTGTTGGCGAGCCGTGCGGGGTGGTCGGGCCGCCTAGTTGATGCTCAGCGCGAGACGCGGGCGCACGCGAGTGTGTAGCGGGCGTGGCGAGAGCATGCAGGGCGTGGAGAAGATCGCGGGTGAGTGGAGGCGTGGGTGCGTGCCCAGTGCGCCGGCTCGGGGATATAAGGCCGCGGGGTGATCGTTGTAACAGCTGACACAGTTGAGTTCGTGCTCGAGGAGTAAAGGGGGCGTTCGAGCGCCGGGAAAAACTCTGTGTCCACCACTTTTCTGAACTTCTCTGAATCTCTTCTTCCTCCTTTCGTTGAGCAAACCACGGCAAGCCAGAGCGAGCAGAGTGGGAGGGAGAGGAGAGTTGCAGCGAGGAGTTGGCGGTTCCAACAATTGGCATCAGAGCCACGTGGAGCGGGAAGCTCGCCGGCGATGTCCATCGTGCCGTACGCCGGCGGATCGGGCAACACGGTGGCGCATGCAGTGCCGGTGCTCACGGGGGAGAACTACATCACCTGGGCCATCAAGGTGGAGGCCGACCTGGACGCCGCTGGGCTGTGGGAGGCGGTGGTGCCGCCGGAGGACGCTGCGTCGGCGGTGATCGCCAAAAAGGATAAGCCGGCGAGGGCTTATCTGCTCCGGGCGCTCGCCGACGACTTGTTGCTGCAGGTGGCCGGGAAGAAGACCGTGGCGGAGATCTGGAGCAGCCTGAAGGCCCGGTTTGTCGGGGCTGATCGCGTGCGGACGACGAGGCTGGGCACGTTGCGCGGGGAGTTCGAGCTCCTGCGCATGGCGAGCGACGAGTCGCTGGACGCGTTCGCGGGGAAGATCAGCGGCATGGCTGGGAGCGACCCTCGACGACGCGGCGATGGTGAGGAAGCTCCTGGATTGCGTCCCGGATCGTCTGTACGCGGCGGTGGCGGGGATGGAGCAGTTCTGCGACCTCTCGATGCTGCTCTTCGACGACGCGCTCGGGCGCCTGAAGGCGTTCGACGAGCGGCTGCGTCGGCATGGTCAGGCAGGCGCCGAGCGGGCGGACGGTGAGCAGCTCATGCTCACCGCAGCACAGTGGTGTGCGCGCGAGCGGCGGCGAGGCGGTGCACGCGGTGAAGACGACGACGACGGCGCGGCGAGCACGGCATCAGGCGGCGGGGACAACCGTCGCGGGAAGTGCTACAAGTGTGGCGTCAGAGGTCATTTCAAGAGGGAGTGCCCCCTGCTGCGGAAGGAGCCGGCCGCGGGGCGTGCCCTGATGGTGGACGCGGACGTCGAGGACGCCGATCTGCTCTGAGCCGTGGCTTAGGGCGTGAATGTAGGGCGAATAAGCCATGGCGACGAAGCCGGGCACGTCGAGTGCGGGTATGGGCGCGCACTGGACCTGCTGGGCGGGCGCCTCCGTAGAGTAGGGCGTGCGTGTGTGCGTGTGTTGGGTGCATGGGCGTGTCCGTGCACTGGGGTAGTGTGTGTGT
>NW_025231762.1:10083-10772 GCF_018294505.1 Triticum aestivum | reverse complement strand
TGATGATGTGGCTTTGAATGGTGCATTTTGAACACACAAAAAGTCAGGAGTTCAAATAAGTTTAAAAAAATGAAATCCCTGTGTAACAGACGAGTTTTCGGATGAAACCCTGATACTTTGAAAGAGATTGTCCGTTTTGTACACGAAGTGCATCCAGTTTATGCCGTAACCCTCTCAACTTTCTTGCACATGCTATGTGGATGAAATGATGATATCATGCCAATTTTCAACCTTTTCAGAGCTCATTTGAAATGTTTTTCAATTTTAGGGTCTTATAGCTCAAAATAATTAGTAAATGCATGAAAAATAACAAATGAAGTCAGAAAGGATTGACAAATGATGATGTGGCTTTGAATGGTGCAGTTTGAACACACTAAAAGTTAGGAGTTCAAATAAGTTTTAAAAAATGAAATCCCTTTGTAACAGACGAGTTTCCGGATGAAATCCTGATGCTTTGAAAGAGATTGTCCATTTTGTACACGAAGTGCATCCAGTTTATGCCGTAACCCTCTCAACTTTCTTGCACATGCTATGTGGATGAAATGATGATATCATGCCAACTTTCAACCTTTTCAGAGTTCATTTGAAATGCTTTTCAATTTTAGGGTCTTATAGCTCAAAATAATTAGTAAATGCATGAAAAATAACAAATGAAGTCAGAAAGGATTGAAAAATGATGATGTGGCATT
>NW_025231762.1:9057-10073 GCF_018294505.1 Triticum aestivum | reverse complement strand
CTATGTGGATGAAATGATGATATCATGCCAATTTTCAACCTTTTCAGAGCTCATTTGAAATGCTTTTCAATTTTAGGGTCTTATAGCTCAAAATAATTAGTAAATGCATGAAAAATAACAAATGAAGTCAGAAAGGATTGACAAATGATGATGTGGCTTTGAATGGTGCATTTTGAACACACTAAAAGTTAGGAGTTCAAATAAGTTTTAAAAAATGAAATCCCTTTGTAACAGACGAGTTTCCGGATGAAATCCTGATGCTTTGAAAGAGATTGTCCATTTTGTACACGAAGTGCATCCAGTTTATGCCGTAACCCTCTCAACTTTCTTGCACATGCTATGTGGATGAAATGATGATATCATGCCAACTTTCAACCTTTTCAGAGTTCATTTGAAATGCTTTTCAATTTTAGGGTCTTATAGCTCAAAATAATTAGTAAATGCATGAAAAATAACAAATGAAGTCAGAAAGGATTGAAAAATGATGATGTGGCATTGAATGGTGCATTTTGAACACACACAAAGTCAGGAGTTCAAATAAGTTTTAAAAAATGAAATCCCTTTGTAACAGACGAGTTTCCGGATGAAATCCTGATACTTTTAAAGAGATTGTCCGTTTTGTACACGAAGTGCATCCAGTTTATGCCGTAACCCTGTCAACTTTCTTGCACATGCTATGTGGATGAAATGATGATATCATGCCAATTTTCAACCTTTTCAGAGTTCATTTGAAATGCTTTACAATTTTAGGGTCTTATAGCTCAAAATAATTAGTAAATGCATGAAAAATAACAAATGAAGTCAGAAAGGATTGAAAAATGATGGTGTGGCTTTGAATGGTGCATTTTGAACACAAACAAAGTCAGGAGTTCAAATAAGTTTAAAAAAATGAAATCCCTGTGTAACAGACGAGTTTTCGGATGAAATCCTGATACTTTGAAAGAGATTGTCCGTTTTGTACACGAAGTGCATCCAGTTTATGCCGTAACCCTCTCAACTTTCTTGCACATGCTATG
>NW_025231762.1:7834-9047 GCF_018294505.1 Triticum aestivum | reverse complement strand
CTTTGTAACAGACGAGTTTCCCGATGAAATCCTGATACTTTAAAAGAGATTGTCCGTTTTGTACACGAAGTGCATCCAGTTTATGCCGTAACCCTCTCAACTTTCTTGCACATGCTATGTGGATGAAATGATGATATCATGCCAACTTTCAACCTTTTCAGAGTTCATTTAAAATGCTTTTCAATTTTAGGGTCTTATAGCTCAAAATAATTAGTAAATGCATGAAAAATAACAAATGAAGTCAGAAAGGATTGAAAAATGATGATGTGGCTTCGAATGGTGCATTTTGAACACACAAAAAGTCAGGAGTTCAAATAAGTTTTAAAAAATGAAATCCCTTTGTAACAGACGAGTTTCCGGATGAAATCCTGATACTTTGAAAGAGATTGTCCGTTTTGTAACATGCCATTGGTGGCACGAACCGGGACCAATTCCACCCTTTGGTCCCTGTTGGTGCCACGAACCGGTACTAATGAGGCTGTGGCCCCACGAGCACCTTTAGTACCTGTTCGTGGCATGAACCGGTACTAGAGTTTCTTACTAGCTAAGCAGTTTTTTAGTCCCACCTCGCTAGCTGAGAGGCACTAGGAGCGGTTTATAAGCCCTGAGTGCAGAGACGATGAAGAAGAGGCGCAATGCTCACGTTGCTTAGCTTCAAGCCTTGAGGAATAAGGTAGACTGCATCGAGCTATGTGCAGTGCAGTCTACACTATTCTGAAAGGCTTGAAGCAAATCAACGCGCATTGCGCCTCTTTTTTATTTTTAATCATTAAAAGCAAAAAGAATTTTCGTAAAGAACTTTTTTTGATAGAAACTTTAATAGCAGAAAGAATTATCATAAAGTAAAATAAATAAGTAATTAGAAACAAAATAAAATAAAATAAATAAGTTTTTTGTTGTAAGTAGAAATAAAACAAAATAAATATAGCAAAAAAGAAAATAAAAAAACTAAATACAGCAAAAAGAATTTTCATAAAGAACTAATGGCACTAATAGAAAGTTTATATGTTTTCTAAAACTAATGGCACTAACAGACAGTTTATAATTTTGCTGACCTAAAAGCAAAAAGAATTAAAAAATAAAGCAAAAAACAAAAGAAAATAAATAATGCAAAAAATTTAAAAAACTGCCACCTATTGGGCCACCACGGCCTGAATACGACTAGAAACCCAACCTGGGCCAGGATTCAGGCCCGCAGAAGGCCCAATAGGCC
>NW_025231762.1:7352-7824 GCF_018294505.1 Triticum aestivum | reverse complement strand
AGAAAGGATTGAAAAATGATGGTGTGGCTTTGAATGGTGCATTTTGAACACAAACAAAGTCAGGAGTTCAAATAAGTTTAAAAAAATGAAATCCCTGTGTAACAGACGAGTTTTCGGATGAAATCCTGATACTTTGAAAGAGATTGTCCGTTTTGTACACGAAGTGCATCCAGTTTATGCCGTAACCCTCTCAACTTTCTTGCACATGCTATGCGGATGAAATGATGATATCATGCCAACTTTCAACCTTTACAGAGTTCATTTGAAATGCTTTTCAATTTTAGGGTCTTATAGCTCAAAATAATTAGTAAATGCATGAAAAATAACAAATGAAGTCAGAAAGGATTGAAAAATGATGATGTGGCTTTGAATGGTGCATTTTGAACACACACAAAGTCAGGAGTTCAAATAAGTTTTAAAAAATGAAATCCCTGTGTAACAGACGAGTTTTCGGATGAAACCCTGATACTTT
>NW_025231762.1:1403-5544 GCF_018294505.1 Triticum aestivum | reverse complement strand
CTATGTGGATGAAATGATGATATCATGCCAATTTTCAACCTTTTCAGAGCTCATTTGAAATGCTTTTCAATTTTAGGGTCTTATAGCTCAAAATAATTAGTAAATGCATGAAAAATAACAAATGAAGTCAGAAAGGATTGACAAATGATGATGTGGCTTTGAATGGTGCATTTTGAACACACTAAAAGTTAGGAGTTCAAATAAGTTTTAAAAAATGAAATCCCTTTGTAACAGACGAGTTTCCGGATGAAATCCTGATGCTTTGAAAGAGATTGTCCATTTTGTACACGAAGTGCATCCAGTTTATGCCGTAACCCTCTCAACTTTCTTGCACATGCTATGTGGATGAAATGATGATATCATGCCAACTTTCAACCTTTTCAGAGTTCATTTGAAATGCTTTTCAATTTTAGGGTCTTATAGCTCAAAATAATTAGTAAATGCATGAAAAATAACAAATGAAGTCAGAAAGGATTGAAAAATGATGATGTGGCATTCAATGGTGCATTTTGAACACACACAAAGTCAGGAGTTCAAATAAGTTTTAAAAAATGAAATCCCTTTGTAACAGACGAGTTTCCGGATGAAATCCTGATACTTTTAAAGAGATTGTCCGTTTT
Source organism: Triticum aestivum (assembly GCF_018294505.1). NCBI lineage: Eukaryota > Viridiplantae > Streptophyta > Magnoliopsida > Poales > Poaceae > Triticum > Triticum aestivum. The sequence continues at coordinate 4,924 of NW_025231762.1, read as the reverse complement.
GTACACGAAGTGCATCCAGTTTATGCCGTAAACCTGTCAACTTTCTTGCACATGCTATGTGGATGAAATGATGATATCATGCCAATTTTCAACCTTTTCAGAGTTCATTTGAAATGCTTTACAATTTTAGGGTCTTATAGCTCAAAATAATTAGTAAATGCATGAAAAATAACAAATGAAGTCAGAAAGGATTGAAAAATGATGGTGTGGCTTTGAATGGTGCATTTTGAACACAAACAAAGTCAGGAGTTCAAATAAGTTTAAAAAAATGAAATCCCTGTGTAACAGACGAGTTTTCGGATGAAATCCTGATACTTTGAAAGAGATTGTCCGTTTTGTACACGAAGTGCATCCAGTTTATGCCGTAACCCTCTCAACTTTCTTGCACATGCTATGTGGATGAAATGATGATATCATGCCAATTTTCAACCTTTTCAGAGTTCATTTGAAATGCTTTCCAATTTTAGTGTCTTATAGCTGAAAATAATTAGTAAATGCATGAAAAATAACAAATGAAGTCAGAAAGGATTGACAAATGATGATGTGGCTTTGAATGGTGCATTTTGAACACACAGAAAGTTACGAGTTCAAATAAGTTTTAAAAAATGAAATCCCTTTGTAACAGACGAGTTTCTGGAAGAAATCCTGATACTTTGAAAGAGATTGTCCGTTTTGTACACGAAGTGCATCCAGTTTATGCCGTAACCCTCTCAATTTTCTTGCACATGCTATGTGGATGAAATGATGATATCATGCCAACTTTCAACCTTTTCAGAGTTCATTTGAAATGCTTTTCAATTTAGGGTCTTATAGCTCAAAATAGTTAGTAAATGCATGAAAAATAACAAATGAAGTCAGAAAGGATTGAAAAATGATGATGTGGTTTTGAATGGTGCATTTTGAACAAACAAAAAGTTAGGAGTTCAAATAAGTTTTAAAAAATGAAATCCCTTTGTAACAGACGAGTTTCCGGATGAAATCCTGATACTTTGAAAGAGATTGTCCGTTTTGTACACGAAGTGCATCCAGTTTATGCCGTAACCCTGTCAACTTTCTTGCACATGCTATGTGGATGAAATGATGATATCATGCCAACTTTCAACCTTTTCAGAGTTCATTTGAAATGCTTTTCAATTTTAGGGTCTTATAGCTCAAAATAATTAGTAAATGCATGAAAAATAACCAAATGAAGTCAGAAAGGATTGACAAATGATGATGTGGCTTTGAATGGTGCATTTTGAACACATAAAAAGTCAGGAGTTCACATAAGTTTTAAAAAATGAAATCCCTTTGTAACAGACGAGTTTCCGGATGAAATCCTGATACTTTGAAAGAGATTGTCCGTTTTGTACACGAAGTGCATCCAGTTTATGCCGTAACCCTCTCAACTTTCTTGCACATGCTATGTGGATGAAATGATGATATCATGCCAACTTTCAACCTTTTCAGAGTTCATTTGAAATGCTTTTCAATTTTAGGGTCTTATAGCTCAAAATAATTAGTAAATGCATGAAAAATAACCAAATGAAGTCAGAAAGGATTGAAAAATGATGATGTGGCTTTGAATGGTGCATTTTGAACACAAACAAAGTCAGGAGTTCAAATAAGTTTAAAAAAATGAAATCCCTGTGTAACAGACGAGTTTTCGGATGAAATCCTGATACTTTGAAAGAGATTGTCCGTTTTGTACACGAAGTGCATCCAGTTTATGCCGTAACCCTCTCAACTTTCTTGCACATGCTATGTGGATGAAATGATGATATCATGCCAACTTTCAACCTTTTCAGAGTTCATTTGAAATGCTTTTCAATTTTAGGGTCTTATAGCTCAAAATAATTAGTAAATGCATGAAAAATAACAAATGAAGTCAGAAAGGATTGAAAAATGATGATGTGGCTTTGAATGGTGCATTTTGAACACACACAAAGTCAGGAGTTCAAATAAGTTTTAAAAAATGAAATCCCTTTGTAACAGACGAATTTCCGGATGAAATCCTGATACTTTGAAAGAGATTGTCCGTTTTGTACACAAAGTGCATCCAGTTTTTGCCGTAACCCTCTCAACTTTCTTGCACATGCTATGTGGATGAAATGATGATATCATGCCAACTTTCAACCTTTTCAGAGTTCATTTGAAATGCTTTTCAATTTTAGGGTCTTATAGCTCAAAATAATTAGTAAATGCATGAAAAATAACAAATGAAGTCAAAAAGGATTGAAAAATGATGATGTGGCTTTGAATGGTGCATTTTGAACACACAAAAAGTCAGGAGTTCAAATAAGTTTTAAAAAATGAAATCCCTTTGTAACAGACGAGTTTCTGGATGACATCCTGATACTTTGAAAGAGATTGTCCGTTTTGTACACGAAGTGCATCCAGTTTATGCCGTAACCCTCTCAACTTTCTTGCACATGCTATGTGGATGAAATGATGATATCATGCCAATTTTCAACCTTTTCAGAGTTCATTTGAAATGCTTTTCAATTTTAGGGTCTTATAGCTCAAAATAATTAGTAAATGCATGAAAAATAACAAATGAAGTCAGAAAGGATTGAAAAATGATGATGTGGCTTTGAATGGTGCATTTTGAACACACAAAAAGTCAGGAGTTCAAATAAGTTTAAAAAAATGAAATCCCTGTGTAACAGACGAGTTTTCGGATGAAACCCTGATACTTTGAAAGAGATTGTCCGTTTTGTACACGAAGTGCATCCAGTTTATGACGTAACCCTCTCAACTTTCTTGCACATGCTATGTGGATGAAATGATGATATCATGCCAATTTTCAACCTTTTCAGAGTTCATTTGAAATGCTTTCCAATTTTAGTGTCTTATAGCTGAAAATAATTAGTAAATGCATGAAAAATAACAAATGAAGTCAGAAAGGATTGACAAATGATGATGTGGCTTTGAATGGTGCATTTTGAACACACACAAAGTCAGGAGTTCAAATAAGTTTTAAAAAATGAAATCCCTTTGTAACAGACGAGTTTCCGGATGAAATCCTGATACTTTGAAAGAGATTGTCCGTTTTGTACACGAAGTGCATCCAGTTTATGCCGTAACCCTGTCAACTTTCTTGCACATGCTATGTGGATGAAATGATGATATCATGCCAACTTTCAACCTTTTCAGAGTTCATTTGAAATGCTTTTCAATTTTAGGGTCTTATAGCTCAAAATAATTAGTAAATGCATGAAAAATAACCAAATGAAGTCAGAAAGGATTGACAAATGATGATGTGGCTTTGAATGGTGCATTTTGAACACATAAAAAGTCAGGAGTTCACATAAGTTTTAAAAAATGAAATCCCTTTGTAACAGACGAGTTTCCGGATGAAATCCTGATACTTTGAAAGAGATTGTCCGTTTTGTACACGAAGTGCATCCAGTTTATGCCGTAACCCTCTCAACTTTCTTGCACATGCTATGTGGATGAAATGATGATATCATGCCAACTTTCAACCTTTTCAGAGTTCATTTGAAATGCTTTTCAATTTTAGGGTCTTATAGCTCAAAATA
>NW_025231762.1:689-1393 GCF_018294505.1 Triticum aestivum | reverse complement strand
AAAGAGATTGTCCGTTTTGTACACGAAGTGCATCCAGTTTATGCCGTAACCCTCTCAACTTTCTTGCACATGCTATGTGGATGAAATGATGATATCATGCCAATTTTCAACCTTTTCAGAGCTCATTTGAAATGCTTTTCAATTTTAGGGTCTTATAGCTCAAAATAATTAGTAAATGCATGAAAAATAACAAATGAAGTCAGAAAGGATTGACAAATGATGATGTGGCTTTGAATGGTGCATTTTGAACACACTAAAAGTTAGGAGTTCAAATAAGTTTTAAAAAATGAAATCCCTTTGTAACAGACAAGTTTCCGGATGAAATCCTGATGCTTTGAAAGAGATTGTCCATTTTGTACACGAAGTGCATCCAGTTTATGCCGTAACCCTCTCAACTTTCTTGCACATGCTATGTGGATGAAATGATGATATCATGCCAACTTTCAACCTTTTCAGAGTTCATTTGAAATGCTTTACAATTTTAGGGTCTTATAGCTCAAAATAATTAGTAAATGCATGAAAAATAACAAATGAAGTCAGAAAGGATTGAAAAATGATGGTGTGGCTTTGAATGGTGCATTTTGAACACAAACAAAGTCAGGAGTTCAAATAAGTTTTAAAAAATGAAATCCCTTTGTAACAGACGAGTTTCCGGATGAAATCCTGATACTTTGAAAGAGATTGTCCGTTTTGTACACGAAGTG
>NW_025231762.1:0-588 GCF_018294505.1 Triticum aestivum | reverse complement strand
AGTTCATTTGAAATGCTTTTCAATTTTAGGGTCTTATATATCAAAATAATTAGTAAATGCATGAAAAAGAACAAATGAAGTCAGAAAGGATTGAAAAATGATGATGTGGCTTTGAATGGTGCATTTTGAACTCACAAAAAGTCAGGAGTTCAAATAAGTTTTAGAAAATGAAATCCGTGTGTAACAGACGAGTTTTCGGATGAAATCCTGATACTTTGAAAGAGATTGTCCGTTTTGTACACGAAGTGCATCCAGTTTATGCCGTAACCCTCTCAACTTTCTTGCACATGCTATGTGGATGAAATGATATATCATGCCAATTTTCAACCTTTTCAGAGTTCATTTGAAATGCTTTTCAATTTTAGGGTCTTATAGCTCAAAATAATTAGTAAATGCATGAAAAATAACAAATGAAGTCAGAAAGGATTGACAAATGATGATGTGGCTTTGAATGGTGCATTTTGAACACACAAAAAGTTAGGAGTTCAAATAAGTTTTGTAAAATGAAATCCCTTTGTAACAGACGAGTTTCCGGATGAAATCCTGATACTTTGAAAGAGATTGTCCGTTTTGTACATGAAGTGCATC
>NW_025231761.1:8933-10774 GCF_018294505.1 Triticum aestivum | reverse complement strand
GGTGGCGCCCTGCTGCTCCCCCGTCGGCTTTTCCCCTCCGGTGGCCGCCCGGCCTTGCCCCGGTCCTCCTCACCCCGGCGATTTGGGCGAATGCCCAGTCGGGCGCCACACCTGCTCGCCCGCACCCACACCCGTGGCCCGACCCGCAATGGCCTCTGTGCCACTGACCACAGGGGCCCATGCCCCATAACATTTTATTAAAAAAAAGAGAATTAAAAATAAAATTAATAAATAAAAATAAAAATGATTTAATAAAATTATTAATTAATTATCTAATGAATTAATTAAGTTAATTAATCCGGTTTAATTAATTTAATTAACTAGTTAGGTTAATTAAATAGTAATTAAATTAACTAATCTGTAATTAACCTAAACAGAGAATGACAGATGGGTCCCACTGGACCCACACGTCAGGTTGACCAGGTCAATGGTCAACGTTGACTGCTGACATCACTCTGATGTCATGCTGACGTCATCATTTACTATTCTGGATAATGTTGGATTAAATAATTAATTAAATTCCAGAAATTAATAAAATCTTTAGAAAATCATATCTTTTAATCCGTAACTTGGATTAAAATATTTTCTACATGAAAGTTGCTCAGAACGACGAGACGAATCCGGATACACTGTCCGTTCGTCCGCCACACACCCCTAACCTATCGAACCCGCAACTTTCCCCCTCCGGCTCCTCTGCCCGAAAACACGAAACACCGGGAATACTTTCCCGGGGGTTTTCCCCCCTTCACCGGTATCACCTACTACCGCGTTAGGGCACACCGAACACCGCGTATTGCCTTGATATTTTTTGTGGTGCTTTGTTTGCTCTGTATTCATTATTTCTTCCCCCTCTTCTCTCCGGTAGACTACGAGACCGACGCTGCTGCTGACCAGTTCGACTACGGAGTTGACGACCCCTCTCTCTTGCCAGAGCAACCAGGCAAGCCCCCCCGTTGATCACCAGATATCGCCTACTCTTCTCTATACTGCTTGCATTAGAGTAGTGTAGCATGTTACTGCTTTCCGTTAATCCTATTCTGATGCATAGCCTGTCATTGCTGCTACAGTCATTGATACCTTACCCGCAATCCTAAATGCTTAGTATAGGATGCTAGTGTTCCATCAGTGACCCTACACTCTTGTCCGTCTGCCATGCTATACTACTAGGCTGTGATCACTTCGGGAGGTGATCATGGGCATGTACTATATACTTTACACTGTTACATTACCTGTGATACTGTTCGGAGTTGGGGGCTGAAAGGACAGGTGGCTCCATCCCGGTAGAGGTGGGCCTGGGTTCCCGACGGTCCCCGATGGTTACTTTGTGGCGGAGCGACAGGGCAGGTTGAGACCACCTAGGAGAGAGGTGGGCCTGGCCCTGTTCGGCGTTCGCAGATACTTAACACGCTTAACAAGATCTTGGTATTTGATCTGAGTTGGCTACGAGCTTATACGCACTAACCATCTACGCGGGAGTAGTTATGGGTATCCCGACGTCGTGGTATCAGCCGAAGCACTTCAGACGTCAGCGACGGAGCGGCGCGCGCCGGATTGGAACGTAAGCCTGCTCTTGTATTAAGGGGGCTAGTTCTGCTTCCGGCCGCCCTCGCAACGTGCAGGTGTGCTATGGGCGATGGGCCCAGACCCCTGTGCGCTTAGGTTTAGACCGGCGTGCTGGCCTCTCTGTTTTGCCTAGGTGGGGCTGCGACGTGTTGATCTTCCGCGGCCGGGCATGACCCAGGAAAGTGTGTCCGGCCAAATGGGATCAAGCGTGCTGGGTAAGTTGGTGCACCCCTGCAGGGAAGTTAATCTATTCGAATAGCCGTGATCTTCGGTAACAG
>NW_025231761.1:0-2172 GCF_018294505.1 Triticum aestivum | reverse complement strand
CCCTCTGGCCTCGTGCCGCCCGGTCCCGCTCTCCGGCATCGATGCCGCCGTCGCTCGGGTCCGCCCCGGCGGCGCCCAGCGCCCTGCGCCCGTTCCTGGCCGGCGCCGTTCCCCTCGCCGTGGCCACCGGCCTCCCTCGCTGCTCCTCCTCCCCTGAAACCCCCACCACCTCGCTCCTGCCTCGCTTCGTCCGCCCCGACGCACCGTCCTGGCCACCCCCTCTGCTCGCCGCCGTATGGGCAGCTCCTGCCGGCCCGCGTCGCCGGTGGCGCCCTGCTGCTCCCCCGTCGGCGTTTCCCCTCCGGTGGCCGCCCGGCCTTGCCCCGGTCCTCCTCGCCCCGGCGATTTGGGCGAATGCCCAGTCGGGCGCCACACCCGCTCGCCCGCACCCACACCCGTGGCCTGACCCGCAATGGCCTCTGTGCCACTGACCACAGGGGCCCATGCCCCATAACGTTTTATTAAAAAAAGAGAATTAAAAATAAAATTAATAAATAAAAATAAAAATGATTTAATAAAATTATTAATTAATTATCTAATGAATTAATTAAGTTAATTAATCCGGTTTAATTAATTTAATTAACTAGTTAGGTTAATTAAATAGTAATTAAATTAACTAATCTGTAATTAACCTAAACAGAGAATGACAGATGGGTCCCACTGGACCCACACGTCAGGTTGACCAGGTCAATGGTCAACGTTGACTGCTGACATCACTCTGATGTCATGCTAACGTCATCATTTACTATTCTGGATAATGTTGGATTAAATAATTAATTAAATTCCAGAAATTAATAAAATCTTTAGAAAATCATATCTTTTAATCCGTAACTCGGATTAAAATATTTTCAACATGAAAGTTGCTCAGAACGACGAGACGAATCCGGATACGCGGTCCGTTCGTCCGCCACACACCCCTAACCTATCGAACCCGCAACTTTCCCCCTCCGGCTCCTCTGCCCGAAAACACGAAACACCGGGAATACTTTCCCGGGGGTTTTCCCCCCTTCACCGGTATCACCTACTACCGCATTAGGGCACACCGAACACCGCGTATTGCCTTGATATATTTTGTGGTGCTTTGTTTCCTCTGTATTCATTATTTCTTCCCCCTCTTCTCTCCGGTAGACTACGAGACCGACGCTGCTGCTGACCAGTTTGACTACGGAGTTGACGACCCCTCTCTCTTGCCAGAGGAACCAGGCAAGCCCCCCCTTTGATCACCAGATATCGCCTACTCTTCTCTATACTGCTTGCATTAGAGTAGTGTAGCATGTTACTGCTTTCCGTTAATCCTATTCTGATGCATAGCCTGTCATTGCTGCTACAGTCATTGATACCTTACCCGCAATCCTAAATGCTTAGTATAGGATGCTAGTGTTCCATCAGTGACCCTACACTCTTGTCCGTCTGCCATGCTATACTACTGGGCTGTGATCACTTCGGGAGGTGATCACGGGCATATACTATATACTTTACACTGTTACATTACCTGTGATATTGTTCGGAGTTGGGGGCTGAAAGGACAGGTGGCTCCATCCCGGTAGAGGTGGGCCTGGGTTCCCGACGGTCCCCGACGGTTACTTTGTGGCGGAGCGACAGGGCAGGTTGAGACCACCTAGGAGAGAGGTGGGCCTGGCCCTGTCCGGCGTTCGCGGATACTTAACACGCTTAACGAGATCTTGGTATTTGATCTGAGTTGGCTACGAGCTTATACGCACTAACCATCTACGCGGGAGTAGTTATGGGTATCCCGACGTCGTGGTATCAGCCGAAGCACTTCAGACGTCAGCGACGGAGCGGCGCGCGCCGGATTGGAACGTAAGCCTGCTCTTGTATTAAGGGGGCTAGTTCTGCTTCCGGCCGCCCTCGCAACATGCAGGTGTGCTATGGGCGATGGGCCCAGACCCCTGTGCGCTTAGGTTTAGACCGGCGTGCTGGCCTCTCTGTTTTGCCTAGGTGGGGCTGCGACGTGTTGATCTTCCGCGGCCGGGCATGACCCAGGAAAGTGTGTCCGGCCAAATGGGATCAAGCGTGCTGGGTAAGTTGGTGCACCCCTGCAGGGAAGTTAATCTATTCGAATAGCCGTGATCTTCGGTAACAGGACGACTTGGAGTTGTACCTTGACCTTATGACAACTAGAACCGGATACTTAATAAAACACACCCTTCC
>NW_025231760.1:9158-10774 GCF_018294505.1 Triticum aestivum | reverse complement strand
AGAACATATCGTAACACTCCAATTCATTCCCAATGAATCAGACCTGACACAACTCTAAGCAATAGCAGGCATAGCATGGTAGGAACACATCAGTGGCTTCAATCAACTCCTACACATGCTAGTGGGTTTCAACTATTTACTGTGGCAATGACAGGTCATGCAGAGGAATGGGTTCAACTACCGCAGCACAAAGTAGCAGATGAACCGTTGTTGTCCTAATGCAATAACTGAGAGCGGGAGCGAGAGAGTAGGATTGTATCGGAATGAACAAGGGGGTTTGCTTGCCTGGTAAATCAACAGAGGAGGCACTGCTTCACAGACAGGTACTCTGGAACGGTCTCCGGAGCAGGACCTATCGAGAAGGAACGGTGCCGGTAATCAATTCACAATCATATGCAACAATATGATGCATGAACATGGCATGTAGATGTGATGCTGTTTGAGCTAATGCAACTAGTATTCAATTGAATGAAGTCCATTTGAACAAAAGGTTCAAATGCAACTCCAAAATAAGTCTCTTAATATGCCATAATATGTTTTCTCATATTCAGCATGTATAAGTTGGTTTGTCATGCATGAAACTAGTACAGATGGAAAGATTGCATTTTTTCTGTTAATTTTTCATATATAAAATATTTCAATCTGAGCTACGGTTGAATTCCTATGAATTTTTGAAGTTTAAATCATTTTCTGGAATTTCTGAATTATTTTAATTCCAGAAAATATATAATTGCGTCAGCATGACGTCATCACTACATCAGCGGGTCAACGCGGCTGTCCAGGTCAAATCTGACACGTGGGGTCCACACGTCAGTGGCAGGGGGGGTTAAACAGGGTTAGTTTAATCCTAATTAAAAAGATTAGTGGCGCTGGGGCCCACTGTCAGTGTCACAGTTAGTTTAACAGAGATAATTAGTTGCTAAACTAATCCTAAACTAAAATTAGCAGGGCCAGGGCCCACATGTCATTGACTCTGGGTAGTCAAACCCCAGGTCAACTGGGGGGGTTAGCGCGGGTTGACCGGTCAATCCCGCCGGCGTTTAGCCGCCGGCGAGGCCGAGCGCGGCGGAGGGGCTCGGGAACGTCGCTCCGGCAACCATTCGGGCGGCGGAGACCACGAGAGCGAAGCCCACGCTCACGCGCATCCAGTGGAACACGCGGGAGGCTGCGGGGGCGGCGGAGCTCGCCGGAGCAGAGCTCACGGCGGCGGCCGGAGTTCGGCCTCGAGCGGGAGCACAGCTACGGCGCACGGGGAGGAAGAAGAGAAGGGGGAACAGGCGCAGAAGCTCACGGCGGAGGCGACGGGATGGTCAACAGGCTCGGGGACGAGTCGGAGACGACGGACGGGCGCCGACGATCTCGGGCGGCCGACGACGAAGATGACGGCGATGGCGGCTCCTCGGGGCACTCCGGCTTGCGTGGCTCGGCGAGGAGGTAGCTGGCGACGAGGCGGAGCTCCTGGGCACGACGGGGAGGCGAGGGGGAGGCGGTGGCTATGGCCACGGCGTGCGGCGGCGACGGCAGCGCTTCGGGCGCGGGGAGAGGGAGAGATGCAGGGGAGGGAGAGAAACGAGAGAGCGAGGGAGAGATCCGGGGCGGTGCTGGGCGCTTCTGGC
>NW_025231760.1:0-1288 GCF_018294505.1 Triticum aestivum | reverse complement strand
AATACATAGACCACAATATGTCCCTAGTAAGCCTCTAGTTGACTAGCTCGTTGATCAATAGATGGTCACGGTTTCCTGGCTATGGACATTGGATGTCGTTGATAACGGGATCACATCATTAGGAGAATGATGTGATGGACAAGACCCAATCCTAAGACTAGCACAAAGATCGTGTAGTTCGTTTGCTAGAGCTTTGCCAATGTCAAGTATCTCTTCCTTTGACCATGAGATCGTGTAACTCCTGGATACCGTAGGAGTGCTTTGGGTGTATCAAACGTCACAACGTAACTGGGTGACTATAAAGGTGCACTACAGGTATCTCCGAAAGTATCTATTGTTTTATGCGGATCGAGACTGGAATTTGTCACTCCGTGTAAACGGAGAGGTATCTCTGGGCCCACTCGGTAGGACATCATCATATGCGCAATGTGACCAAGGATTTGATCACGGGATGATGTGTTACGGAACGAGTAAAGTGACTTGCCGATAACGAGATTGAACAAGGTATTGGATACCGACGATCGAATCTCAGGCAAGTAAAATACCGCTAGACAAAGGGAATTGAATACGGGATTGATTAAGTCCTTGACATCGTGTTTCATCCGATGAGATCATCGTGGAACATGTGGGAGCCATCATGGGTATCCAGATCCCGCTGTTGGTTATTGACCGGAGAACATCTCGGTCATGTCTGCATGTCTCCCGAACCCGTAGGGTCTACACACTTAAGGTTCGATGACGCTAGGGTTATAAAGGAAGCTTGTATGTGGTTACCGAAAGTTGTTCGGAGTCCCGGATGAGATCCCGGACGTCACGAGGAGTTCCGGAATGGTCCGGAGGTAAAGATTTATATATAGGAAGTCCTGTTTCGGCCATCGGGACAAGTTTCGGGGTCATCGGTATTGTACCGGGACCACCGGAAGGGTCCCGGGGGCCCACCGGGTGGGGCCACCTGCCCCGGGGGGCCACATGGGCTGTAGGGGGTGCGCCTTGGCCTACATGGGCCAAGGGCACCAGCCCCAAGAGGCCCATGCGCCAAGAGAAGGAAAAAAAGGGAGAGTCCTAAAGGGGGAAGGCACCTCCGAGGTGCCTTGGGGAGGATGGACTCCTCCCCATCCTTAGCCGCACCCCTTCCTTGGAGGAGGGGGCAAGGCTGCGCCCTCCCCCTCTCCCTTGGCCCTATATATAGTGGGGAAAAGGAGGAGCAATCATACCTAAGGCCTTTGGTTGCCTCCCTCTCCCTCCCGTGACACATCTCCTCTCCCGTAGGTGCTCGGCGAAGCCCTGC
>NW_025231759.1:9612-10775 GCF_018294505.1 Triticum aestivum | reverse complement strand
CCGGGGTAGTAGACGTCGTCGACGGTGGCGTCTGGCTCCAGGCCTCCAGCATCTGGTTGCGACAACCAGGTAGAAGGGAAAGGGGAAAAGAGGGAGAAAAGCAACCGTGAGTACTCATCCAAAGTACTCGCAAGCAAGGAGCTACACTACATATGCATGGGTATATGTGTAAGGAGGCCATATCGGTGGACTGAACTGCAGAATGCCAGAATAAGAGGGGGATAGCTAATCCTGTCGAAGACTACGCTTCTGGCAGCCTCCGTCTTGCAGCATATAGAAGAGAGTAGATTGTAGTCCTCCAAGTAGCATCCTCAAGTAGCATCTCCAAGTAGCATCTCCAAGTAGCATCTCCAAGCAGCATCGCATAGCATAAACCTACCCGGCGATCCTCCCCTCGTCACCCTGTTAGAGAGCGATCACCGGGTTGTATCTGGCACTTGGAAGGGTGTGTTTTATTACTTCTAGTTGTCATAAGGTCAAGGTACAACTCCAAGTCGTCCTGTTACCGAAGATCACGGCTATTCGAATAGATTAACTTCCCTGCAGGGGTGCACCACATAACCCAACACGCTTGATCCCATTTGGCCGGACACACTTTCCTGGGTCATGCCCGGCCGCGAAAGATCAACACGTCGCAGCCCCACCTAGGCAAAACAGAGAGGCCAGCACGACGGTCTAAACCTAAGCGCACAAGGGTCTGGGCCCATCGCCCATAGCACACCTGCACGTTGCGTGGGCGGCCGGAAGCAGAACTAGCCCCCTTAATACAAGAGCAGGCTTATGTTCCAATCCGGCGCGCGCCGCTCCGTCGCTGACGTCTGAAGTGCTTCGGCTGATACCACGACGTCGGGATACCCATAACTACTCCCACGTAGATGGTTAGTGCGTATAGGCTCGTAGCCGACTCAGATCAAATACCAAGATCTCGTTAAGCGTGTTAAGTATCCGCGAACGCCGAACAGGGCCAGGCCCACCTCTCTCCTAGGTGGTCTCAACCTGCCCTGTCGCTCCGCCACAAGTAACAGTCGGGGGCCGTCGGGAACCCAGGCCCACCTCTACCGGGGTGGAGCCACCTGTCCTTTCAACCCCCTCATCAGAATCACTTGCGGGTACTCATCGAGCTGACCCGACTTTAGTCACCATCTGTATAGTATGTATGTATG
>NW_025231759.1:0-4707 GCF_018294505.1 Triticum aestivum | reverse complement strand
TAGGCATGACATCATGTTACCGGGTCATCAAAGGACAAACAACATAACTCCTGGAAAGTTGTCCCATCCATCATATCTGACCGAGATTCAGATCCGATTGGTGTCAGGATACCTCAGACTTAGGATACCTGAGAAGAAAAGGTGCAACGCAAATTGACGAGATGACATTGTAAGATTCTCGGAGAAATGAACTATGAAGTGATTTCCGTTAACAAGAGTCCATCATTAACCCAAGGAGAGGACAAGGAGGTGTCTGGTGAACTCAACGGCAATTCACCGAGATTCCCAAAAGATGGATTTCCACCATTAAGTGAACAAGAAGATAACATTTGTCAGATCAAATGATATAAGGAAGTATGCTCGAGGAAAACATACACAATTAAACATTGGTTGAAAGGTGCGCCCGAAATATGGGTTGGGTTGCACGACCAATGTCAGAATGGTGATTCAATTAGCGAAGGACTTAGAATGAACTATCGCCCATTCACTTCAAAGCAATAGGGTTGTTAGAAGTTTTGAATTCACACGTCATAGCTCCGTTGTCGGTATTCCGGTTGAAAACAATACGCGGACCAAGGAATGAACGAAGATGGCAAGAAGTATTATGATATCAAGACTTATTAAGAGGTGGTGAAATTCTCACCACATTCTTGACAAAAAGAGATGGTAATACTTCTGAGGTAAAGAAGAACAATTGCTGGATAGCAAGGAAACCAAGGTACAACACAAGTTGTGAACAAGTTTGTGTTGGGGGGGGGGGGAAGGCAAGAATGTTGCCGATGATAACTCAAATCATCGAGGGACAAGGATGGTATTTCTCGAGGCAAGAATGTTGCCGATGATAACTCAAATCATCGAGGGACAAGGATGGTATTTCTCATCATGAATTCAATTGATATCCTAGATGAGCTCAGAATGTTGATGATCACGACACCTTTGTCACGAGAGTTCATGAAGATGTAATCGATCGGCGATGACATCAAGTCAAAGTAATGATGAAGTGAAAGGTTATTGGAACCAAGGGTACGACACAACTCGAAACCAAGCTTGTTGTTCAAGGCGAAATGGTATGACGATGAGGATGGACGTAAGGTTAGTTCATCGTCGAAAATTGTGCTCCGAGAAGAAGGACCGGGTAGCACAGTTAATATCATCACGACAATGATATAGCCAAACAGGCTAGGAATGGCGTGATCGGGTACAAACTCGTATTTATAGAAGCTTACTGAAGAGTTGTTGAACCGTAGTGCGGACTCGGTTCAGTTATCGGTGTCTTTGAGTGTATAATAACTCAGAGCCCGTGAAAAATTGGAATTAGTTGGAAGGTAGCACTTGATGAAGAACTCATAAGAAGTTATGCAGTTCCATGATAATCTCGAGATACCAGGGGGGTAATACTCGACACAAGATCAAAGTAAAGGTTGGACTGGCGTATTGATCCATAGGAGACAATTGTTTTAAATTGTCCGAGAAATGAGATCAAAGAAGAACAATCATGGTCGGAACCACGGTTGCAAGGGATCAATTCACAGATACCATATGTTAGTTATCAAGGAAATAGTTATTATTACAAGAAGCTTCTATGACAGGATCTACATCGTGTCCATGGGCATGAACACAAAGTTCAAGGTCGACTCCCACTTCTCCAATGCACAACCTTTCATTCACTTCTCGCGCTCAATGAAGTTGTAGTTTTGAAATTTTATCTGGCAAAATACCAGAAGAGTACGACTCGTGAAAACTTTCGAGTTCACACCTATTAAGGAAGGCATAGGTTCAACCCATCGGGGCATCTTAGAATCATATACCAGAATCTTTAGAAGTAATTAACTCAAGCTCGAAGACAGAGCATGGTTAAGAAAGCAGAGGATACAATTTACCAAAGGCATTATGTATCAGAGGAAAGGCTCACAAGGTTATTGAATATGAAGGGCATTGTCAGATAAAGTCCAACAAAGGATCTGGTGGTCCACAAGGGATCTGACGTGAGCATCGGTACTCAACTAGAGGAAGAAGATTGCAAGGAGATCAGATTATAGAAACAACTGACTAACTCAATTGTCAAATGCAAAGGAATTATGATTTCCAAATCAAGGGATCAGAAGCAATGCTCTGAGTAGGGATGGATAAGTTGAATAGCCTTAGGGTACAATCAATGACAATTGGATTGGTCGAGAACCAATTCCAGTTAAAAGAATGGCATCTTAGCCGGAGAAGTAATTTATAAGGATCAATGATGATTGCGTGCATTCGCAAACATATTGAGTCAACAGACTCAAAATGATAATGACAAGGAATGTCATTAAGACTACGAGACTTATGGGATTAACCATAATGCGAGCAAACAAGAATCTCAAGAGCCAAAGGCTCTAGAGGATTTTCGGAAGATCGAATATTATTTTGAAGACTTTTGTGAAACACATGAACAACTGGGGATAAGCGGATACTCGACAAGTGCGAGAATTATCCATAGGGGTATTCAGGTGACAAGGAATTGCAAGACAGTAGGCACAAGATATTCTCGGATCAATAGAGAGAATTTCGGGGTATCTTGTAATAACAAGATCAACTGGGAATAAAAGTAAGAACGTCAAGTGTACGTATTTATCCATAGGGATATTTCGATGGTAGGGAATTGCAAAAGCAACGGACACAAAGTCTCAAAAGAGTTTCGGCGAGTAACTTCGAAATCTTCTGGTGCAGTCGGCGATCACCTGGACTGAAGGGGCTCTCCGGGAGAAAGTATTTTCGAGAACCTAAAGTCAGATTTTAGTAGAAATCATTTAACCCGAGTAGAAGAGAGTTCAGAGTCCCAGAGTAAAGGTCGAGGAGTAAAAGATCCTAATACCTCCCGATGGCGACGTGGGCCCATGGGCCACACAGCCATGTTAGTAAAAGTTTTTCAACGACTAGACTCGACTTCGGCCAAGGAGTGTGGAAGGGGGATTCCTACAGGCAGTCGGCTCTGATACCAACTTGTGACGCTCCCGATTCAATCGTACACTAATCATGCACGCAAATGTGTACGATCAAGATCAGGGACTCACGGGAAGATATCACAACACAACTCTACAAATAAAATAAGTCATACAAGCATCATAATACAAGCCAGGGGCCTCGAGGGCTCGAATACAAGTGCTCGATCATAGACGAGTCAGCGGAAGCAACAATATCTGAGTACAGACATAAGTTAAACAGGGTGCCATAAGATGGCTAGCACAAACTGGGATACAGATCGAAAGAGGAGCAGGCCTCCTGCCTGGGATCCTCCTAGGTCACTCCTGGTCGTCGTCAGCGGGCAGCACGTAGTAGTAGGCACCTCCGGTGTAGTAGGGGTCGTCGTCGACGGTGGCGTCTGGCTCCTGGACTCCAGCATCTGGTTGCGACAACCAGGTAGAAGGGAAAGGGGAAAAGAGGGAGAAAAGCAACCGTGAGTACTCATCCAAAGTACTCGCAAGCAAGGAGCTACACTACATATGCATGGGTATATGTGTAAGGAGGCCATATCGGTGGACTGAACTGCAGAATGCCAGAATAAGAGGGGGATAGCTAATCCTGTCGAAGACTACGCTTCTGGCAGCCTCCGTCTTGCAGCATATAGAAGAGAGTAGATTGTAGTCCTCCAAGTAGCATCCTCAAGTAGCATCTCCAAGTAGCATCTCCAAGTAGCATCTCCAAGCAGCATCGCATAGCATAAACCTACCCGGCGATCCTCCCCTCGTCACCCTGTTAGAGAGCGATCACCGGGTTGTATCTGACACTTGGAAGGGTGTGTTTTATTAAGTATCCGGTTCTAGTTGTCATAAGGTCAAGGTACAACTCCAAGTCGTCCTGTTACCGAAGATCACGGCTATTCGAATAGATTAACTTCCCTGCAGGGGTGCACCACATAACCCAACACGCTTGATCCCATTTGGCCGGACACACTTTCCTGGGTCATGCCCGGCCGCGGAAGATCAACACGTCGCAGCCCCACCTAGGCAAAACAGAGAGGCCAGCACGCCGGTCTAAACCTAAGCGCACAGGGGTCTGGGCCCATCGCCCATAGCACACCTGCACGTTGCGTGGGCGGCCGGAAGCAGAACTAGCCCCCTTAATACAAGAGTAGGCTTACGTTCCAATCCGGCGCGCGCCGCTCCGTCGCTGACGTCTGAAGTGCTTCGGCTGATACCACGACGTCGGGATACCCATAACTACTCCCACGTAGATGGTTAGTGCGTATAGGCTCGTAGCCGACTCAGATCAAATACCAAGATCTCGTTAAGCGTGTTAAGTATCCGCGAACGCCGAACAGGGCCAGGCCCACCTCTCTCCTAGGTGGTCTCAACCTGCCCTGTCACTCCACCACAAGTAACAGTCGGGGGCCGTCGGGAACCCAGGCCCACCTCTACCGGGGTGGAGCCACCTGTCCTTTCAACCCCCTCATCAGAATCACTTGCGGGTACTCATCGAGCTGACCCGACTTTAGTCACCATCTGTATAGTATGTATGTATGCATCATATATACCCGTGATCACCTCCCGAGTGATCACGGCCCAATAGTATAGCAAGGCAGACTGACAAGAATGTAGGGTCAATGGTGATAAACTAGCAACCTATACTAAGTATTTAGGATTGCAGGTAAGGTATCAACAGATGTAGCGACAATGTCAGGCTATGCATCAGAATAGGATTGACGAAAGCAGTAACATGCTACACTACTCTAAT
>NW_025231758.1:8984-10775 GCF_018294505.1 Triticum aestivum | reverse complement strand
CCAAACATGTAGTACACGCACTAGAGCATACAATTCTTTGTCATATGTGGGATAGTTAAGTTGAGCACCGGAGAGTTTCTCACTAAAATATGCAATGGCTCGTTTTTCTTGCAATAAAACTCCGCCAATTCCGGTACCACTTGCATCACAATGAACCTCAAAAGTTTTGTCAAAGTTGGGCAAAGCAAGAATCGGAGCATGTGTAAGCAAAGACTTGAGCTCTTCAAAAGCGGTGGATTGTAAAGATCCCCAAACAAAAGGAGTATTCTTCTTGCTCAAAGCATGCAAAGGAGCGGCTATTGTGCTAAAATCTTTCACAAAGCAACGATAAAATCCTGCAAGACCAAGGAAACTTCGCACTTGTTGCAAATTGGTGGGTTGGGGCCAAGTTTTAATTGCTTCAATTTTAGTTTCATCAACATGGACACCCTTGGAAGAGACAACGAAACCCAAGAAAACCACTTGTCAACACCAAATGTGCACTTTTTCAAGTTGGCATAAAGACTTTCCTTTCGAAGCGTTTGCAAAACAAGTCTAACATGATGAAGATGCTCTTTCATGGTTTTGCTAAACACAAGAATATCATCGAAGTAAACCACAACAAAGATTCCAATGTAAGGTCGAAGTACATGATGCATAAGACGCACAAAAGTACCGGGAGCTTCCGATAAACCCATAGGCATGACTAACCACTCATATAAGCCAAATTTAGTTTTGAAAGCGGTTTTCCATTCATCACCCTCATGAATGCGGATTTGGTAATAGCCACTTTTTAGATCAATTTTTGAGAAAAAGTTGGCTCCACTAAGTTCATCAAGCATATCATCTAAGCGAGGAATGGGATGCCTATAGCGAACGGTGATAGCATTTATAGGTCTACAATCGGAACACAAGCGAAAACTTCCATCGGGCTTAGGCACAAGTATGACGGGAACGACACAAGGGCTTAAGCTTTCACGTACATGACCGTTGTCGATTAGTTGTTGTACTTGCCGTTGAATCTCCTTGGTTTCTTCGGAATTGACACGGTAGGGAGCTTTGTTTGGAAGTGGCGCTCCGGGGATGAGGTCGATTCGATGCTCAATGCCTCGTAGAGGAGGTAGACCCGGAGGTAGCTCATCAGGGAAAACATCTTGAAATTCCTGCAGAAGAGATTGAAACACCAAAGGTAGCTCGTGAATGGTGTTAGTTTTTGTATCTCCATCCTTGCACACAAGAACAAAGTGCATCACACTCGATGGGTTCTCACACACTTCTCTCATCTCACTTTTGGTGGCAAATAGTATGAGGTTTTTTTCTCTAGGCGAAGAGGCGCTCAAATTTGGCTTGTGGCTCTCACTCACTTTTTGGTGGCTCACTTTCTCACTCGTCTCTCTATGGTGGGTGGCTTGCTTGTCGGCTATCACTTGACTAGGAGACATAGGTCGTAGCACATATTCCTTCCCTTTCATCTTGAAGCTATAGTGATTGGTTCGCCCATTGTGGATGACACCACGGTCGAATTGCCATGCTCGACCAAGAAGGAGGTGGCAAACGGTTATTGGGACCACATCACATTCCAAAGTGTCTTCATATGCACCGATTTTGAAAGAGACTTGGACCGTATGCTCAACTCGTATAGTGCCGGAGTCACTTAGCCATTGAACCTTGTAGGGGTGTGGGTGCTTCTTCTTGACCAATTGGAGCTTGGAGCATAATTCGTCACTTGCCAAGTTGTGACAACTACCTCCATCAATGATGACCTCGACGGATCGTCCATTGATGCCGGCCTTTGTGTGGAAGATGTGGCAT
>NW_025231758.1:0-1209 GCF_018294505.1 Triticum aestivum | reverse complement strand
AGCAGGCGGTGATCGGCAACCGTTGTAGTCAAAAACTCTCAAAGCTTGGATAGAGCGATTACCAGGGAGAGTCAAACACACGACGTAGATGTATGTGGAGCTGGGAAGGCTTATAGTATGGTAGCAAAAAGGGTCAGCAATAATCAATTCAGAGATGCAAAGTTGAATAAACGCTCAACGACGGTACTGTGCTGGTCCTAGGCTAGACTGTGCTAGAGACGCGAGCCTAGAACACCAACAAAATCACGGCGCGGCACGTAAACAAGGGAAAAGCACACTCTGAATTTTTTTTTCGCTCTTTTTTTTTGCGCTGCTTTTTTTTTGCGCTGCTTTTTTTTTGCGAAAAATCACTATAATGGCGAGTGTCTCAAAACTCTTCTTAGCTCAAACTGACAGGATGGGCACGAAATTTTTTCGACCAATTTTTTTTTTGACTGCCCGGACCCAAAAACTGGAAACGGGTCAAAAAAAACTTCCTATAATGGCACCTGTCTCAAAACACTCAGAAACACCTAAAAATAGGATAGCCAGAAAATTTTTCGAAAAATGCGTTTTCGAAAAATTTTGGGCCTAAACGGAGCGTGGCTACCCGACTCTTTTTTTTTCTCCGAAACCTACTCCGGCAAGGAAACACGAATCGGAAACTAGATGGATCTCGAAAACAACCCTAATAATCAAGGAACTCGGATTGGTGGTGGATATATGGTGGTGGTATATGGCAGCGGTGGTGGTAGTATATGGATATGGATCGGTGGTGGTATATGGACACGGATTGGTGGTGGTATATGGATACGGATTCGGAGCGGTGGTGGTAGATGGCAGGGGCGATGATGAAGGTGCGGCGGCGGCGTGACAACTTATGACTAGAACTCGAAACTCTAAAAGACTAGACTCTAAGACCAGCAACTAGACACGACGATGCAACCGCAAATTCAACAAAGCAAAACCCTAAAAAGATTATGCAAAGGCTCAGATTGGTTCGGATATGATGAACTAACCCTAAATTTTTTTTGTGGCTTTTTCGTGGACTGTAGGTATGAAGAACAGACTCGATCTAAACTACGAAATACTGTAAAATCTCACCGAGCAACCTGGAAATCTGATACCACTTGATAGAGGCAAAGGTGTCCCGTCTTTCGATGAGATGGTGGTTTTCGCTTTGGTGGAAGTCGACTTTGACGATCCGACTACGAACGTGCGAGGACGTCG
>NW_025231757.1:10047-10778 GCF_018294505.1 Triticum aestivum | reverse complement strand
GAAAGAGATTGTCCAGTTTGTACACGAAGTGCGTCCAGTTTTTGCCGTAACCCTCTCTACTCTTTTGCACATGCTATGTGGGTGAAATGATGATACCATGCCAAGTTTCGACATTTTCAGAGTTCATTTTGTAGTGATTTTCAATTTCACGGTCATTTAGCTCTCTAAACAAATCGGTAAATGACTGAAAAATAGCAAATGATGTGAGAAAGTGTTGAAAATTTCTGACGTTGCTTTGAATGGTGCGTACGGAACGCAAAAAAGTCTGGAGTTGTAATAAGTTTTAAAAAATGAAGTGCCCATGTAACAGATGAGTTCTCGTCAGAAACCCTCATACTTCGAAAGAGATTGTCCAGTTTGTACACGAAGTGCGTCCAGTTTTTGCCGTAACCCTCTCTACTCTTTTGCACATGCTATGTGGGTGAAATGATGATACCATGCCAAGTTTTGACATTTTCAGAGTTCATTTTGTACTGATTTTCAATTTCACAGTCATTTAGCTCTCTAAAAAAATCGGTAAATGACTGAAAAATAGCAAATGATGTCAGAAAGTGTTGAAAATTGATGACGTCGCTTTGAATGGTGCGTACGGGACGCAAAAAAAGTCTTGAGTTGTAATAAGTTTAAAAAAATGAAGGGCCAGTGTAAAAGATGAGTTCTCGTCCGAAACCCTGATACTCCGAAAGAGATTGTCCAGTTTGTACACGAAGTGCGTCCAGTTTTTGCCGTAA
>NW_025231757.1:9125-9963 GCF_018294505.1 Triticum aestivum | reverse complement strand
TGACGTTGCTTTGAATGGTGCGTACGGAACGCAAAAAAGTCTGGAGTTGTAATAAGTTTTAAAAAATGAAGTGCCCATGTAACAGATGAGTTCTCGTCAGAAACCCTCATACTTCGAAAGAGATTGTCCAGTTTGTACACGAAGTGCGTCCAGTTTTTGCCGTAACCTTCTCTACTCTTTTGCACATGCTATGTGGGTGAAATGATGATACCATGCCAAGTTTTGACATTTTCAGAGTTCATTTTGTACTGATTTTCAATTTCACAGTCATTTAGCTCTCTAAAAAAATCGGTAAATGACTGAAAAATAGCAAATGATGTCAGAAAGTGTTGAAAATTGATGACGTCGCTTTGAATGGTGCGCACGGGACGCAAAAAAAGTCTTCAGTTGTAATAAGTTTAAAAAAATGAAGTGCCAGTGTAAAAGATGAGTTCTCGTCCGAAACCCTGATACTCCGAAAGAGATTGTCCAGTTTGTACACGAAGTGCGTCCAGTTTTTGCCGTAACCCTCTCTACTCTTTTGCACATGCTATGTGGGTGAAATGATGATACCATGCCAAGTTTCGACATTTTCAGAGTTCATTTTGTAGTGATTTTCAGTTTCACGGTCATTTAGCTCTGTAAACAAATTGGTAAATGACTAAAAAATAGCAAATGATGTCAGAAAGTTTTGAGAATTGATGACGTTGCTTTGAATGGTGCGTACGGAACGCAAAAAAGTCTGGATATGTAATAAGTTTAAAAAAATGAAGTGCCCATGTAACAGATGGGTTCTCGTCAGAAACCTTGATACTTCGAAAGAGATTGTCCAGTTTGTACACGAAGTGCGTCCAGTTTT
>NW_025231757.1:1152-1687 GCF_018294505.1 Triticum aestivum | reverse complement strand
ACAGATGAGTTCTCGTCCGAAACCCTGATACTCCGAAAGAGATTGTCCAGTTTGTACACGAAGTGCATCCAGTTTTTGCCGTAACCCTCTCTACTCTTTTGCACATGCTATGTGGGTGAAATGATGATACCATGCCAAGTTTCGACATTTTTAGAGTTCATTTTGTACTGATTTTCAATTTCACGGTCATTTAGCTCTCTAAACAAATCGGTAAATGACTGAAAAATAGCAAATGATGTCAGAAAGTGTTGAAAATTGATGACGTCGCTTTGAATGGTGCGTACGGAACGATAAAAAAGTCTGGAGTTGTAATAAGTTTAAAAAAATGAAGTGCCAGTGTAAAAGATGAGTTCTCGTCCGAAACCCTAATACTCCGAAAGAGATTGTCCAGTTTGTACACGAAGTGCGTCCAGTTTTTGCCGTAACCCTCTCTACTCTTTTGCACATGCTATGTGGGTGAAATGATGATACCATGCCAAGTTTCGACATTTTCAGAGTTCATTTTGTAGTGATTTTCAATTTCACGGTCATTTAG
>NW_025231757.1:0-1142 GCF_018294505.1 Triticum aestivum | reverse complement strand
CAGAAAGTGTTGTAAATTGATGACGTCGCTTTGAATGGTGCGTACGGAACGATAAAAAAGTCTGGAGTTGTAAGAAGTTTAAAAAACTGAAGTGCCAGTGTAAAAGATGAGTTCTTGTCCGAAACCCTGATACTACGAAAGAGATTGTCCAGTTTGTACACGAAGTGCGTCCAGTTTTTGCCGTAACCCTCTCTACTCTTTTGCACATGCTATGTGGGTGAAATGATGATACCATGCCAAGTTTCGACATTTTCAGAGTTCATTTTGTAGTGATTTTCAATTTCACGGTCATTTAGCTCTCTACACAAATCGGTAAATGACTGAAAAATAGCAAATGATGTGAGAAAGTGTTGAAAATTGATGACGTCGCTTTGAATGGTGCGTACGGAACGCGAAAAAGTCTGGAGTTGTAATAAGTTTTAAAAAATGAAGTGCCCATGTAACAGATGAGTTCTCGTCAGAAACCCTCATACTTCAAAAGAGAATGTCCAGTTTGTACATGAAGTGCGTCCAGTTTTTGCCGTAACCCTCTCTACTCTTTTGCACATGCTATGTGGTTGAAATGATGATACCATGCCAAGTTTTCACATTTTAAGAGTTCATTTTGTACTGATTTTCAATTTCACTGTCATTTAGCTCTATAAAAAAATCGGTAAATGACTGAAAAATAGCAAATGATATCAGAAAGTGTTGAAAATTGATGACGTCGCTTTGAATGGTGCGTACGGGACGCAAAAAAAGTCTGGAGTTGTAATAAGTTTAAAAAAATGAAGTGCCAGTGTAAAAGATGAGTTCTCGTCCGAAACCCTGATACTCCGAAAGAGATTGTCCAGTTTGTACACAAAGTGCGTCCAGTTTTTGCCGTAACCCTCTCTACTCTTTTGCACATGCTATGTGGGTGAAATGATGATACCATGCCAAGTTTCGACATTTTCAGAGTTCATTTTGTAGTGATTTTCTGTTTCACGGTCATTTAGCTCTGTAAACAAATCGGTAAATGACTGAAAAATAGCAAATGATGTCAGAAAGTGTTGAAAATTGATGACGTCGCTTTGAATGGTGCGTACGGAACGCAAAAAAGTCTGGGGTTGTAATAAGTTTTAAAAAATGAAGTGCCCATGTAACAGATGAGTTCTCGTCAG